>NW_005371038.1:2209516-2214079 GCF_000412655.1 Myotis brandtii | reverse complement strand
CTGCCTTCCCTCTGAGAGCCCACAGTCTGCTCCGTGTTTCGGTCTCTGGTCCTATGTTGTTCATTCGATCCCACGTGTGAGTGAGATCAGGGGACACTGCCTTCGCCTGCACTCAGCATGGCGCTGAGGCCCTCCGTGCGCGCTCGGCTCAGAAAGCGGGGGGCTTCCTTGCACCCGGCTCCGGTGACCATCGGCAAACTTTCTGGGAATCAAGAAGCTACGCGACAGGGACGGCTTCTCAAGGTGACGGCTATGCCCAGCTCGGACGCGTGGCGGTTTTCCTAAGTGTGAGAGGCAGCTGCAAAGGCAGTGCGTCTGGTTGCTGGCAGAGCCTCATCAGCGGCAAAGTCTGCGTGAGCCCCGGCACATTCCGTCCCTGCTGAGCCCCAGGGGCCCGTCCGAGAGGCTCCTGCAGCCCGTCCCACCTGTGGGCACCTCGTCCCCGAGGTGAGTCACCTGCTGTCCTGCACGCGGCCCTGACTCAGATGCCTCTGAGTTCCGCGTCTCAGTCAGCGATGGTCCCTAAGAGGATGACGGAGCTGACCATCCCGTCGCCTCGTGCGTCTCCGGCACCCTCGCCGCAATGCCGCACACACTCCCGTGTCTGTGGCGACGCTGGTGTGCACACCGCTGCCCTGCGGCCTGCGAAAGGGCAGCACTGCCACCTGGTAGTGACGACAAGCATGTGTGCTGGGCGGGTATTCACTATGCTTTTGTCTTCGAGTGTATTCTTTCCTTATAAAAATAGTCTGCCACGCGCCGGCAGCAGCCTCACACCGCGTGTTCACTGCGTCTCTTGATCGCATCGTTTTCTCTTGTGCTTGTTTAATCTTGTGCCGTTTATAAACTTACTGTAGGCTGGGTGTGCGGTGTTCGTAGGTCTGCAGTGGCGAGCAGTGATGTCCTAGCCCTCCCGTTCACTCCCCACTCACCATCACCGGGGTCACTGCAGTCCCCAGGCTCCACTCATGGTGAGTGCCTCTACACTAATAGGCGTAGCACTTTTTAAAATCTTTTACACCATATTTTCCCTGCGTCTTCTCTATGTTTACTAGTAAATATGATCAGACACACAGGTGCTTACCATTGTGTTCCAATTGCCTACAGTATTCAGGGCAGATACATGCTGTGCAGGTGGATAGCCAGGAGCAACAGGCTGCCCGTGGAGCCCAGGTGTGGAGCAGCTGCACCCTGGAGCCTAGGTGTGGAGCAGCTGCACCCTGGAGCCTAGGTGTGGAGCAGCTGCACCCTGGAGCCCAGGTGTGGAGCAGCTGCACCCTGGAGCCTAGGTGTGGAGTAGCTGCACCCTGGAGCCTAGGTGTGGAGTAGCTGCACCCGGGAGACTAGGTGTGGAGTAGCTGCCCCGTGGAGCCCAGGTGATGAGTTGGCTGCACCAAGGCTTGTGTGCGGGCACTCTGTGATGTTCACATGTGGACGAAATTGTGCAACAAACCAGGTCTCAGAACAGACCTCTGTCCTTAAGCCACATGTGACTATTTATGATATGATTTTACATTTATGTGTAACTATTTCTAGAATTTCAGTTCCATTTCATTGATCAACTTATCTTTCAATAATGCCACCTTGTTTTAATATCTAATATCTGTTTGAATAAATTATATAAGTTCACCACATTTATTCTTCTCTTTCAAAGTCAATTTTGTTATTTTGGAATATTTATTCTTCCAATTGAAAGTGGGAATCAATAAGTTCTTCAAAATATCCATTGAAATTTTGATTAAATGGGATTATACTTATTGGTTAATTTGGGGATATTATCATCTTTGCAATATTGATTTTTTTCACTTATATTTTGGGGATATTATCATCTTTGCAATATTGATTTTTTGTTATGTGTAATAGTTTATTTTACAAAAATCAGCTTGCACTTTTTTATTGGCTATAGTATTCATTATTTAATAATTTTTAAAATTGTAAATATAACACTTTTCCCAATTATATTTTAAATATATTGAAGTGTGATATTTTAAAACACAATAACACTTATTAAGCACTTATGCTTTGCATATTATTTAGATACCAGACAGTCTATAGGTCAACAGCAGCTTAAACAAATCTGGGTTTGCTGTCCTCACATTCAAGAAGCCCCGATGCAGGGAACAGGTGTGACCTTGACCTCCCCCTCTTGGTTGGATGGGAGCTATAGTCCAGCATTGCGCCCATTCTTAAGGCAGGAGGAAAGGAAAACCGGGGTCACCTGTGGCCTCTGCCAAATCTTTGGCCAGACCTGTGTCAAACATCACCCCGCCTCTGAGACAGTCTGCGGAAGTCTGTGACACTTGCAAATCCACCGCAGTGAAGGCTAAGGAGGCGGATGAGTTGAGGATTAGGTATTTAGGATTAGATATCACGCTAGCCTCCCCCAAGCCCCTGTGGGCAGCAGGCTCTCAACCCAAGTGTGGCACCGGGAGGGCCGGCCACTTGCCGCAACCATGGCGGTGGGCGGTGGGCGGCGGGAAGCGGGGGAAGGCCTCCCGATGGAGGAGCCGCTGTGTCAAACACTGACATCCTGCCCAGCGACATGACTCAATTCTCTACGACTTCCGGGAGCTTTCGTTTCCCACCTGTTCTAGGAAGCGACCATCGGAGTCATATCTTCCTCGGAACAGTGAAATGTTTTCTGTCTCATTGTTCATGCTGGCATCAGATAATAACAGATATCATTGTCTATTTTCCTATTTAAATGTGAAGGCTTATTGTTTCACTTCAAGTGAATGACTACACTTGTTCTGAAAAGATAACTCTTCCATGTTCACTAGTGAAAATACATATTCTTCAGTAACTGGAGGGTCTTCGTTTCTAGTCTACACTTTAAAACGTTTTCCTTTCATCACACAGAGAAACCAGCGATTCTGACATGTCTGCAGTAAAGTTAACAAATGCATGTTATACCTAAAGAGTGCGGGTTCCCGCCCCGCCCTGCTCCACACACCTGGTGTCTCCTGCCCCTGCCCCACACACCTGGTGTCTCCTGCCCCTGCCCCTGCCCCACACACCTGGTGCCCTGCCCCACACACCTGGTGTCCCCTGCCCCTGCCCTGCCCCACACACCTGGTGTCCCCTGCCCCTGCCCTGCCCCACACACCTGGTGTCCCCTGCCCCTGCCCTGCCCCACACACCTGGTGTCCCCTGCCCCTGCCCTGCCCCACACACCTGGTGTCCCCTGCCCCTGCCCTGCCCCACACACCTGGTGTCCCCTGCCCCTGCCCTGCCCCACACACCTGGTGTCCCCTGCCCCTGCCCTGCCCCACACACCTGGTGTCCCCTGCCCCTGCCCTGCCCCACACACCTGGTGTCCCCTGCCCCTGCCCTGCCCCACACACCTGGTGTCCCCTGCCCCTGCCCTGCCCCACACACCTGGTGTCCCCTGCCCCTGCCCTGCCCCACACACCTGGTGTCCCCTGCCCCTGCCCTGCCCCACACACCTGGTGTCCCCTGCCCCTGCCCTGCCCCACACACCTGGTGTCCCCTGCCCCTGCCCTGCCCCACACACCTGGTGTCCCCTGCCCCTGCCCTGCCCCACACACCTGGTGTCCCCTGCCCCTGCCCTGCCCCACACACCTGGTGTCCCCTGCCCCTGCCCTGCCCCACACACCTGGTGTCCCCTGCCCCTGCCCTGCCCCACACACCTGGTGTCCCCTGCCCCTGCCCTGCCCCACACACCTGGTGTCCCCTGCCCCTGCCCTGCCCCACACACCTGGTGTCCCCTGCCCCTGCCCTGCCCCACACACCTGGTGTCCCCTGCCCCTGCCCTGCCCCACACACCTGGTGTCCCCTGCCCCTGCCCTGCCCCACACACCTGGTGTCCCCTGCCCCTGCCCTGCCCCACACACCTGGTGTCCCCTGCCCCTGCCCTGCCCCACACACCTGGTGTCCCCTGCCCCTGCCCTGCCCCACACACCTGGTGTCCCCTGCCCCTGCCCTGCCCCACACACCTGGTGTCCCCTGCCCCTGCCCTGCCCCACACACCTGGTGTCCCCTGCCCCTGCCCTGCCCCACACACCTGGTGTCCCCTGCCCCTGCCCTGCCCCACACACCTGGTGTCCCCTGCCCCTGCCCTGCCCCACACACCTGGTGTCCCCTGCCCCTGCCCTGCCCCACACACCTGGTGTCCCCTGCCCCTGCCCTGCCCCACACACCTGGTGTCTCCTGCCCCTGCCCTGCCCCACACACCTGGTGTCCCCTGCCCCTACCCTGCCCACACACCTGGAGCCACACCCCCCTAAGAGCAGTTGCTGTAAGACCAGGATGACTTCCGGCCAGGAGTGGTGCTCATCCTTCTGAGAGGAGAAAAGGGGGCATTTGTTTCTCTGCGATTTAGATAGTTGTTCTCTCAGTGGGTGTACATTGTCAGAAAACCCATTTTTAGGATTTTCTTTATTTACCTCTTCTTGGGTTCTGGGAGGAAGAACCGGGCTGCCTGGGCCTGGGATTCCTGGGAGTTGGCGCCTGAGTGAAGTCCATGTGTCTGGCTTTCCTGGGAGGCAGGATCCTAGGGCTGCGGGTGCGGGAGGAGGGCAGGGGCCAGGGGCGGAGGAGGGG
>NW_005371038.1:2207567-2209374 GCF_000412655.1 Myotis brandtii | reverse complement strand
CAGGGAGTGGCTCTCTCACGCACATCAGCAGAAAGTCCTGTCCCCGGCCGTGGGCTGGCAGGCGCCCGGCACTGGGAACCGCCCGCAGAGGGCAGGGAAAAGGGTCAAGTGGGCCTGGAGGCGACCCGCCTCGGTTAACGTCAGGTCCGGTCCGTGCTGGACGGTCCCCGGCTGCGCTGAGCCCGGCAAGGCCCCGGACCCTCTGAGCTCCCGACCGGCCAATGCGGCGCCTGGGTCTGATTCTTGGTCCCAACACCTCTCGCCCCTTCGTGTGATGGCGTGTGGGTGAAATGTCCTAAAATGCCTGCCAACTGCGCGGTGAGTCCAGGTGCCAACCTCCAGGGCAGGGAAGGGTCCCCCCGGAGATGGACACCACCCCAAGCGTCCGAATCCCTCAGGAGACTGTCCCTGGGAAGGTGCCCAGAACTGGGGTGCTTTCCCAGAGCTGAGGGTCCTTGAAAGCGGTCCAACCCCCGGACGGGCCCCTCGGTGCGGGCGAAGCAGCGATGCTGTGCGCGCCTCCGCAGGTCCTCGGCCTCCGCACCAGGCCCACTATTTTCCAGATGAGGAAACCGAGGCACAGGGGCGTCTGTGACCTTCCCAGGGCTGTCTGTCACGTGGAGAGACTCACGGGACCCAGGCCCCAGGGCTGGAGTCCGGGCCTTCCACCTCTCCCCACACTAACTCCAGTGTGTGACGTTTTGTGTGAAAACGTGTTTAAAAGCGTGTGTCACTGCTGTAGGCCGTGCGCCCCGCCAGCTACGCTCCCACCTGAGGAACCCGCAGGCGAGGCTGGGTGGCCACTCGGGCCTCCGCCTGCAGCTGTGCCTGGCGGCCTCCCGGCCATTCTCCCGCAGCCAGACGGGCCGGGTCCGGCCAGCTCCAGCCTGGGCCCTTCATCTCCGACCTCCGGCCTTTGTGCCTTTGTTGGCTGAACCTTCATCCCACATCGTCTCACCTGCCTGTGGAACGGCCACTCGTCTTTCAAAGCTGGTCACGTTCCACCTCCTTCAGGAGCGTCCCCTTCCCCTCCGTGGGCCGAGGGCGCTCCCTCGTCTGGCTTTTGTGTGGCAGTTACGCCGGCTTCTCGCCCTCCCAGTGGCGTTGGCGGCCTTGCTCAGCGCCTGGCCGCTGGGCAGCACCCGCGTTCCGTTAAGTGAGGGAGTGAATGAAAGAGCTCACAGCCCAGGGCAGGCACAGGCCTCGCCAGCCCCTTGAGTGTGGCTCTTCCACAAAATACCACGTGCGGGCGCATGTACAGTGCGATTGAAACTTCGTGGCCCATGCACAGAAGTCGGTATTTTGTGGAAGAGCCACACTCAAGGGGCCAAAGAGCCGCATGTGGCTCGCGAGCCGCAGTTTGCCGACCACTGCCCTAGCTCATGATGCTCAGTGGCTGAGAGAACTCATGACGTGTCCCCCACCCACCCCTGCTACGCTCTTGTAGCGGCAGACACTCGCTGGCTTAACTGATTAAACGAGGTGCCGTGTAACCGAATTCATTGTCCATATTCAGTTAGAGGGACACACTTGTGACACAGTCACACACACGTGTGCATGCACACACACGTCGGTCTCCCTGACGCGGATGGGTGGAGCTGGCAGTAATAATAACACCTAACATATCACTGTCTCGTAGCTGGCCCTGTCCTAAGCCGTCAGGAGAGCTGAGCTCAGTTCATCCTCAGAACGACTTGCTGAAATAGACATTTTTATTGTCCGTAGTTGCCGGAGGGCGAACACAGGCGAGAGCAGTTAGAGGAAGCACTGAGCTCCAGCTCCTGAGCAGCGGGCTGGCCTGGGCCCT
>NW_005371038.1:2201043-2207463 GCF_000412655.1 Myotis brandtii | reverse complement strand
CTCACGGCCCGTCAGCCTGGCAGCCACCCGCGTGGCACTGCTCACTGCTAGGGACGCTCAGGCCACAGCCCAGGGCGAGCCCATACCCTCCGCGCCCTGCGGAGCTGCTCGGTCTGTTCACTGAAGTTTCGCAGAAGGCTCGCAATGTGGTCAGGCACCCACTTCCGGGCTTCTTAGCGCCTTTGCCAAACTGGTATCACTCCTTGCATCTCTTGCTGAAACGAGCCACAGCTACAGAAACACGCCTCCAAGCCTGTCCGTGTGCATGTCAAGGCACAGCGTCCCCTGGTGCGTGTGACCGTTGGGCCCAGAGGCTGGGTGAGCCTACATCAGCCCGGAGCTGCAGGTCCCCGCGGGCACTGGGCGCCCTGCCATGCTGGAGAGTCCCCAGAGCCACGCCAGATCTGGTTCAACTGGCAGGTCTCAGCGGTGGGAGCGCGTTCAGAGCACGAATGACTCCCTTGAGAAGCTGAGGCCAGGAAGGCACCAGCACCCGGCCCCCGCGTGCGGCCAGGCTCTGCCCAGCACGCTGCCCATGGGTGACTTTGCAGAAATGTTTAGCTAAGGTTTGCCTCAGTGACGGGAGCAGCATCCCAATATGAACATGTCATCTCGTATTCTTAACAAAATGACTTTTGTTAGAACACATTTCACAATTTTATATTTCACACACTGTGACCAGCCAACTGCTGCCACCGCGCTTGCTCCATCCTTGGAGGTTTTGCAATGAACACAATTAGCTGCTCCCCAAGTCTTGACCATTTTTAGTGTATTTCCCCGTTTTTCACCTGCCTTTTTTATTAGTTTCCTTTATTTTGTGTCTTTGCTCACATATACTATGTAACCTGATTGAACAAAAATGCTAACTAAAATGTGTGCTCCCTGTGGCGGCTAAATTTAAAGAGGTTTCAGTTTTTGTAATGGTGAGCTTGCAATATTTTCTCTTCTTTTACACAGTCACCTTTTTCTGGTCTTTCCTGGGTCTTTTGGAAATATTATGAAATCTCTCAGACCACCAGCTGCTCTTGTCAGGGGAGAGCACGCAGTCAGTGGTGTGGAGACCTCATTTCTTCCTTCGCTTGAGCGAGAGCCATTTAATGGGCAACATTCGGCCTCCATACTTTACAGCCTGCGCGTCCATCGTGGGGAGTGTTATTTGACCATCTCCTCTTTCCCACGAAGACTAGTTCTTGAGGAATAAGGTCAAACATGCTGATGGCATTCCTGCTGGTGGAGCCCTGCGGCAGAGCTGGGCTCTGAACGGCTGAGGGTGGAGAACAGAGTGGAAATTTCACACCCACAATGTCCAGGCCGTGACTGGGATAAGCAGGGCAAGAGGGGAGAGGGGTGGGCGTTTGGTAGAGGCAAGAATCCAAAGGAGTAATGAGGACTGGGTAACTGGGGAAGGCCACAGGACAAAAATAAGACAGAATGGAAGAAAGAGAAACTCGTATAGGCACATAACGGTCAACAGCAGGAGAGAGAAAGGAGAAGGCGCAGGAAAGAGAGGAGCTAGCTGGGGACTAGAAGTGGCACAAAGTGTAGAAACACAGCAAAGCACCGAGGAAAAGAAAGTGCCACTCCAGGGAGTTTCTGCCTAAACGCTCGATGCCTCAGGAGTCAGAGCCCAAACACCAGCATAAACGGAACAGCGCAGCCTCCTGCGGTCCTGCCACATTCCAAAGCCTGGGCGAAGCGAGACGAGAGCCTATGGGTTCCTAGACATTGTTTTACCTTCTATTTGTAACGTTTCTTTAAAAAGGACACAGGCTCCTCAGGAAGCGTAGCGTGGAGGAAGGACGATGGCCCAGGGCACGGGAGACGCTGCCTGGGAAGCACCCGCAGTCCTATGGGGTTTCCTACAGTGCGATTCAGGAGCCAATGTCTAGAACAGATAGGGGGCAGCTGGCCATCTGGGCCCCCAGGTAGAGAGCCTGCCTCCCAGGCGCCATGCTCCCTTCTGGGCATCTTCACAGAATCCCTCCGTCCCAGGGCACGGATCATCCGCCTCCAGCTGGGTGAGCCAGGGGGCTTTTCTTTTCTTTCTACAAGCCCAACATTTGTATTATTAGATTGATCAGGCATCAAGTACTCAGTCAAATTTTTAGAAAGGTTTCTAAACACTCTCAATTCTACTTCATTTGTTGCAAACTGGAATCCAGTGGGTGGGCAGCGCTGTGAAGAAGCCATTTCCGAGGTCTAACACTCGCTCATGGCTGCTCCCTGTCCTGCAGGCACTAACTGAGCCTGTGCCCCACCGGGAGCTCCGGAAACAGTGCCAGCTGAAGAGAAGCCACGGACCCGCCGGGCAGGAGTGGTCCCTGAAGCAGCTGAGCCAGGCTGGAATGGGTAGCAGAGGTGGTGGGAGGCGGTGGCGTTAAGCCACGACTAGAAAGAGGAGGAGGAAAACGAGGCTCAGTGAGAAGGCGCGTGGGCAGGTGAGACAGGCTGGGGGGAAGAAGTCCTTCAGGGGCAGAGAGCGGCAGCTGCAAGTGACCCGTGTGCCAAGCAGGACAAGAAGGGAGACGTAAGGTTAGGAGTAAAGCTTTGGGGTCTTTGAGGTTGAGCTTCATTCTGGGGATCACAGAAGCCCTGCGGCCTTGGGCGGGACCTCCAGGAGCAAAGGTGCACGGTAGGAGGCTCCCGAGATGCTGAGTGGAGAGGCCGGACGGAGCGAGGCCTGAGGTGCAGGCCAGTGAAGGGCCGCTGCTGACTTCTGCTTGGGCCATAGGTCTTGGGCCAGCTCAGGGCGTGGCCCTTGAGGGGGGGCAGCCTGGACAGGTGGACGCAGGGTGCACAAGCCTCAGGGACAGATTCTTTGTGAAAAAGAGGGAAAGAGCCTGAGGAGGCCTTGGAGCCCAGCACAGTGGTGGGTGCGGCTGCCGGCTGCCTCCCCACCTCGCTGCTGCCCCAACTCAGAGCAATTGTCTGCCAGCTGCAAGCAGGACTGCCTCTTCTCTTCTGAACAGCAGCCACAGCTCAGGATCTGGTGTCTGCAGGGCAGGCCTCCCCGTCTAGTCCGTTTCTGACGGTGCTGGGGCTGGAGAGCATCGTGCCTGAGGCTGAAATCACACCACCTTCTGCCCGCAGCAGTTACATGGCTCATGAGTCGGGTGTGTTTGGAGTTTAGGGGGAATCAAAACAGTTTGTTGGTGTCTATGTTCTGCAGGCGAAGGGCCGCACTGGGGGTGCCAGAGGTCGCTGGGTGGAGATTGAGGTGGTGGGATGGGTCCTCACCCTCCTCTGGAGCCCTCCATCCCATCTGAGCTCTTACAGGGGCCACACAACCCACAGTGCTAGGGTCTCCGCAGGAGAACCAGACGGAGTGTGGAGGGTCCCTCTCCCGCAGCTGCTTCAGGAGCAAATTCAACTCATTGAAAGACATGTTTCAGAGCCACCCCAGGCGGAGCCAGCACCCTGGAGAGGCGGGTGAGGGAGAGGGGGTGAAGGAGGGGGGGGAGGAGGTGAGAGAGGGGAGAGGCTGCGCCCCGGCTCAGGCACTGCCTGCAATGCCTGGTCTCCTGCTGGAGCAGCAGAACTTTGATTAGATTTTTCCCAGTTTCTTTAGCATTCATTTCAAGGGGCCAAGTCCTGGTATGGCCGTTCAAGTTGAGGTGTCCCCACCCAGAGAGGCTGGTGGCCGCCCTTAACCCGTGTGTGATGGGTCCAACCTCGCTCTGCAGTCTGAACAGCAGCCTCAGTGGTGAGCAGGACAAGGTGGGGTCCTTCCCAGGAGGGTCCCAACTTGTTTCCCTTCCAGGTCTTGATTAGAACGTAGTCTCCTGGACGATGGCGATGAGCCGGAAACTCAAGGTGGGCCTTGGGCCAGGAGGCCTTCTAACCTGGTGGCCGCGTGTCTTGCTTGCTCGGCCCTTCCTGCGTTGCTGGCTGACTTTCGGTCCCGAGCTCGCGGTCGGCCCAGGGGTAATGGCTGTCCCTCCTCACCGAGGCAGCGGGGCGCATCTCCTCAGGAGAGGGTACAAGTGCCCGCCTGTAGCGACAATCAGAATCCTGGGCGAGCCCCCAAATTGTTAGAAATAAAGCAATCCCCCCAAATCGGGGGTCCTGGCAGAACACAAAGGACACTTGGGAGCCAGGCAGCAGGCAATCCCTGTCCTCCTGCGGCAGGGTGCATGCACAGGAGCCGCAGCACGTGGGGCTTTTCTTTTTTAATGATTGTTTGTCAAACTGAAAAATCAGGACATTTTACCAAAAAAATTAAAACGTCAATTTTCTTCTGAAAAACTGGAGCCTTGAGCCCCGTCACTGTGTCCACCCTGCAGCATCCATGAGAGCTGAGGAGCTCTCTACCCCGGGGCCTTCCCCGGGGAACCGCCTGGCAGCTGGCCCGCCGGGAGGCCCAGGAGAGCCGGGTCCACGGTCCGGCAGGTGTTTAGACCCCGTGCAGGGCAGGGGCGGGCCATCTCAGGAGGAGCCGCCACATGCTCCGCCATTCTGCTCTCAAGTTATAGCTAGCGCATTCGCTTAGCCAGAGAGCATGTGTATTGTAATAAGATGAGGCCAAACTCGGTTGAATGATGTCTTCTGCTGGTAGTTCTCACCAGTCCTTTCTGCCCCCCCCCCCCTCCACCTCTCCCAGCACTGAGAGGGACTGGGAGGGAATGGGAGGGAATGGGAGGGAGACGTTTCCACTTCACACTCCTTTCCTCCACCTGCTGGCCCAGCTCTGCAGTCAGGCACATGCTGACGGCTTTCTGGAAGCCTCCCCGACCCGAGGAATGGTTTCCAATGTCTTAGGGTTTTGTGTTGTTTTGTTAAGCCTCACCGAGGATATTTTCCCATTGATTTTAGAGAGAGTGGAAGAGAGAGGGAAAGACAGAGAGAAACATTGACGTGAGAGAACCACATCTGTTGGTTGCCTCCGGGGCTGGGGAGGAGCCTGCAACCAAGGTACATGCCCTTGACCAGAATCGAATCCGGGACCCTTCGGTCCGCAGGCGACTCTATTCACTGAGCCACACCAGCCAGGGCTCCACTGTCTTCGGTTCTATGCGCCACTTCTTCGCGTTGATCTGAAGCACCTCTTTTGTGCGGGTTTTAGAATAAGATACTACAGTAGCTGCATTACCTCCTGGGTAACAGGGAGGGAGCCTCCAGGGCATTGCTTAGTGGATTCTTAATCACCAGGAGGAGCTAAAGAGTTATTTTCTAAGCTGGTGTCACAGATATCTCTTAGACTTCACCTGCTCTCCAAGGAAGACGGGAATAAGAAGTGACGCACAATAGCGTGCACGCAAAATCTACAAAACCCCAGGCCAATCAGTTCCCAGCTTCAGCATAAACAGCAGATTCCAGGTTCAGAGGGTTCCTCCACTGTCACTCTGGATTGACTCCAAGCATGTTGTTTACAATTCTTGAATTTTAAGTTGTCCTGTATAAGGCCATTTACTACTCATTCTACAGTGAATTTGGAGGGCCCTGGGCTCCAGGAACAGGCTGCTGTTCTAACCCTGAAGCCGTTACTGACTTAGGGATACGGTCTTACTTTAAACTAAGAGATTTTCAAAGCTATCATGGGCATTGTAATCTCTTGGGGGGAAAGGAAAATTATTAGTAAAAATGAGAAAAGCGAATATGAGACACCAAATTATGGATTCATTTTCATCAAGGTAGTCAAGTCTTTGGGATAAATGCCTAATAGAGGGGAACCGACCCAAAAGCCATGCACGGATGTGCGTCTTGAACTGCCCAGCAACTCCCTGGAAGGTGGGTTTGGGAAGCGGTGAAGCTCACATTGCCTACCTGCCAGGCCCTGCCAGGAGACAGGCCGCCCGTGAACTGTGGGCGATCTGTGTTCTGAACCACAACACTGCCCTTGGAGGACAGTTTGAAATGTGAGTCTTTCCAAAAAACGCAACTGAAACATGAAAACATTTGGGCGTCACTCTGGGTGCTCATGAGAATGGGGGAGGGAAAAAGGAGACAGACAGCGCAGCAGACTTTCGGCCAGCGATGGCCGCGGGTCACAGCCGCTGGAGGTTCACTACTCTTCTCTTTGGCGTTTGCTTCAAATGTTTCTTTTCTTTGTAAGTGTATTTTTATCAAGAGGAGGAAGAAGTGGAAAGTCACCGGAGGAATTCAGCCCCGCTCCCCCACAGCCCAAGCAGGGCAGGCAGTCCTCTCCGCCCGCACGTTCCCTATTGGGAACGCCCGCCAGGAGCGTGGCTCCCCGCACGGCGGCCGGCCTCCAGCAGTCCCTCTTCCCTCTGGAACGCCACGTGCCGGGCAGCTCCAGCGAAACTAAGACCCCGCCGCGAGGTGTCCTTCTCCCATTTCTTTAAGTCTCTTACGGAGCCGGGAATTTGGAGATGACGGTGACAGCGTTCAATGAGGGCAGAGAGGTCACTAACGAACGACCAGCTCCAGGATCAGCAGCAAAGACCCCGCGCGGCGTGCCCG
>NW_005371038.1:2197993-2199608 GCF_000412655.1 Myotis brandtii | reverse complement strand
TGTAATGGGAAATAGTCTGGATTTTCTTGTTGAGAAAGGGTCGGTGGCGTGAACAGTGACGGCACTCGGAGAATGCCTGCGCCGCGTTTGTTTTTGTCCGGGCGGTGTGAGCACAGACGTTTTCCTCCGCGTTTGTCGTCAGCGTGTGGCACCCGCGCTTCGGGAGGTTGTGGTTTGTCCTTGCACACATTGCATAATCTGCCCACGGCGAGAGATTGGCGAGGATTACGGCTCATCTGGGAATGTGCGCGTACGTGTGCAATGACCTGGGAATGTTAGCGCAGCGTTGAGTATTAGGTCGTTATTCACATCTATAGTACGTCCCCAATAAAAAGGTTCATTTTAAAACATTCCTACAAAACATGAAAGGAAGACTTCCTCGGGTTGAATTCTGATCTCAGATACGACAGGGTTCGCCCCTGGTAGTATCTGCGCTATTATTTTTAAATCTGGAATGAGCCCCTGTGAGGTTCCCCGCCCCCCCCCCCCCCTATTTTAATGCATTCCTTACGATCAGCCCTTTCCTCACCTTATTGTTGCTTTTTCAGACACGACGTGACAGATCACATCAGTTTCCTGGAAATGTTGCATTATGTAACGGCTGAATTTGCTGGCAGTGAGCATAGGAAGAGGGAGCTAATTACATGATTTTATAATCTTGTTACAAAGAAAGTAGGACAATCTCAGACTTTAAACGCCACTGTAACATTTTTTTAAGGGATAGATTACACAGGAAAACAGACAACTGGGTCAGCATTGAGTTTGCTTATGCTGCCCTATGTATGTCTTTCCCCTACATGAAATGTGCATTCTTCTAAATTTAGTCCTATCAGATTTTAACAATTGCGGCCTCCCAGTGCTATTTCTGGTGTTTCTCCAGGGCTGTGTGCAAATCCGTGCTCAAGGCCATTTGCTGTAGTTTTAACTCCACGCCTTCGGAGGGCTTTGATAAGATTGTATTTTTAGGAAGACGTTTCCCAGAGCCCGGTGATTTGCTGGATTCTGACTCGTGTATCTTTTTAGAGGACAGCTCAGGGAAGTGCTGTTCCTGCGAAGGCAGGGAGGGCCAGTGTCAGCCTCTGCTGGGTGCTTGGCTGTGTAAATAGCAGCAGCGAATGATCCCCAAGTGCTTATTTCACATCGTATTTTTTCTCTAGACCAGATCAGATTTATGGGAAGCACATATAAATTAGTAGGTTGTATTTTTGCCTGGATAACCTACTTTTGTTTATGTGAGGAGAGATGAATATACTATAATGTACCCAGATTTTATGTTTCTTCCTGAACTCTTAATGTGTAATATATGTATATGATGGTGTGTATATGTTAGATTTTCCTAACGTTTAAATAATTAAAAGTGCCGCGTCTTGGGGTGGTTTTGGGGGGTGTATTATAAAGCTTCACCACTGGAACAAATTATATCACCCCAAATACTAGAAGCTAATATTGCTCGGCCCGGGGTCAGACCCCGACCTACTTTGCAGCTGGAGCTGGCCTGCAGGGGGCCGCGTAGCGTCACCTTCCGCTGGCGACCTTCGAGCGCGACCCTCCCTCCTGCGGGCCCGTGGGGTCTGGCCGCGTGGGGGTGGTACCCCCAGCACCTGGGGCGGCGCTT
>NW_005371038.1:2197433-2197845 GCF_000412655.1 Myotis brandtii | reverse complement strand
CCGTGCGGAGGGGGCCGCTCCCGGGAGGGCCTGCCCCTTGCCTGCTGCACGGAGCTCCGCAGACACCTTTGTTCCCGGAGGCTTCATTGTATTTCTGAGTCGAGCGCTCTGGGTTCGTGGAATGTGAAAAAGACCTAAGAAAACCTCCAGGTGCCAACACGCCACGGAGATTGGGGGTGGGGGCTCCCCAGCCCCGATGGTGGTTGGAGGGTCCCCGCTGGAGTGGCTAGCTAGGTCGATGTATGTTTTAGCCCATTCGTTTATGCGGTCAGAGAGGCTGGAGGAGAGGACAGAATCAACTAAATCCAGAACACGGTGAAACAAAGCCAAAGCCCCACGCGCCTCCTATGTCAGAGGAGCTCTCAGCCCCCGACACGTCGGGGCGGGACGGGCTCCGGGGCTGGCGGGGAGG
>NW_005371038.1:2188752-2197385 GCF_000412655.1 Myotis brandtii | reverse complement strand
CGACGCGCAGCTCTGCCAACTTCCAGGCCGCCTTCAGTCAAGTGTGAAGCGCACAGGCCCTGGGTGGGCAAGAGCGAGGTCCCGAGGCCTGAGGCCCGGGCTGGAGCTCGCCGGCCCTTCCTTCGATGGCTGGGGGTGAACTGAGGGAGCGAGCCCCGCGGAGCTGGGCAGCCGTGAGGAGATCAGTAGGTGCTTCCTGTGCTGTTACTGACCAGGAACCAGGTTATTTTTTTCAAGTAAAGGCGTTCGCCGTCCTTCTCCCCTGCCTAGTCTCTGCGATCGCAGCAAGGACTGAAGCTTGTGCTGCGCCTATGTAGTTAGAGATCCTTCTAGGAACAATTTTTGTTCTAATCATGATTAACCTTTTTCTCAAAACCCTGCCATGGCGCCCAGTGGTGACTGCGCTGGAAGGGGATTGCTGGCAGGACGGCAGGACTTCAGACCACCAGTCAGGGGGCTGGTGTTCGGGGCACTGCCCAGGACCCGGGGTGCGCATGGCGGCAGCAGTGGTGTTAGGAGTGCCACGGCTCGCTCGCTCTCCTGGCCTCCCTGGCAGTTGCCTTGGCCTGGAGAGTCTCTGCATCTAAAATTCTGTGGCCTGGGGTCTGGGAGGGAGGGAGGAGACCAAAAGGTTGAAGCCTAAATCTCTGACACAGGGCAGGTTCTCACTG
Source organism: Myotis brandtii (assembly GCF_000412655.1). Classification (NCBI taxonomy): domain Eukaryota; kingdom Metazoa; phylum Chordata; class Mammalia; order Chiroptera; family Vespertilionidae; genus Myotis; species Myotis brandtii. The sequence continues at coordinate 2,196,714 of NW_005371038.1, read as the reverse complement.
AGAACCAGAGGGGCTAACAAGGCCTGGACTCACCCTCCTCATGGATGCCTTGGTACCGCCCACTCCTCAGAACTGAGGTCAGGAGCTGACAGCCCCTCAGCACCAGCCTGCATGTGCCGGGCACTGTGCTGAGTGTTCTATGACCAACCCTCTTCCTAGATCAGGAAGTGGAGGCACAGAGATGAATTAGCAGCCTGCAAACGGCGGTGGGGAGGCCTGCTGGCAGCACCCCCCTGAGCTCTTCCCCGAGTGTGAGTACAAGCTCATTGTAATTTTTGAAGCAATTTCCTTTTCTGTGTTAAAGGCTTATCTTTGCAAAGTGCAATTATAACATGACTGTGATGCAACAACCTGCAAGTTCAAACCCTTTGTTAGAGCCCTCCCCGGTTGAGCAATGCGCCTGACTCACCAGCTGAGTGGATATTTCGAGCTGACCTTGCCCGGTCCGGGAGCCAGTTCCCAGACGTGACTGATTGCGCACGCAGTGGAAAAGGTGCGGTCATGTTGCCTGGCCTTTATTTTTGCCCGACTAAAATCACACATACTTCACTATTTCCATTGTCATCCAGATGGCATCGGTGCTGTTAAAAGTTGTTTATTTTTAATTTGTATTGAGGAATGAGAGCACACTTGGGATTCAGTTCAAAATGTGACAGAAACAATGTAATTGAAGTTTCCTTTAATATTCATCTCTTGTTTTTGTAAGGTAGACCTGTGTTTCGTAGGGTTAACACATTGTTTGATATCCTGTTATTTTTCTAAATTATACTTGAGTTGATTTTTATCCAAATCGGACTCATACGAGAATGTCGAAAGATGTTGACCTTTGATCACAGACATTACATAAGAGATTTTCAGTTTCAAAATGAATTTATATTACCACCACTCCCTATTATCTCTCAGATTTCTCTGCAAATAACTTTCCTGTAGTATAAAAAGAAAAAGCTGTTCTCATATGGTTTGAATCAGAGCGCATGAGCTGTTTTATGATAAGAAAGTTTAGTAAGGATTTGCTAGAAGCCTTTCGTAATGATTTGTGCAGTTTCATTGGAATCAGAATATATATAAGCCTTTTTAGTTATCAGAACATGGTGTCTTTCATTAACTAAGTTTCCAGAGATCTTAAACTGCAACTAAGTAGCCTCCCAATAAACACTCAAAATAAACATTTATAAAAAACCTGCCCTGCTCCTAAGGCACATAGTAAAGCAAATGACATTTGTAGTCATCTGCAAACTGGGAAAGAAAGTGAAATTAGCCTGGCCCGTGTGGCTCAGTGGTTGAGTATGACCTATGAACCAGGAGCTCACTGGTTTGATTCCCATCAGGGCACATGCCCAGGTTGTGGGTTCGATCCCCAGGACGGGGCATGCAGGAGTCAGCCAGTAGGTGATTCTCTCATCATTGATGTTTCTCTCTCTCTCTCTTCCTCTCTCTCTCTCTTCCTCTCTCTGAAATTAATAAAAACATTTAAAAAAAGAAAATGAAATTTAAAAGAAGCAATCAAACAGTCAAACTGAGGAGAACTGGAATGCTTCTTCAATATAATCACAAACATGCCAGAACTTTCCCTCCCATACCCCTCCCACCCACCCTTTTGCCCACACCAGTTTTGCCATCATGACTTGCTGTGTACTTACCCCGCAGACTGTCCTGTAACTGGATTACCTTGTGATTGGTGGTGTCCCTTAAGAGTTGAGCTTAGACTGATAAATTGTTTTTCTGAAAGTGTCAAGAAAAAGATCCCCATTTTGAAATGACTGCAGATTTTTAACAAGTGCACTGCTGTTCCGTCCCCACCCCTCAGTTCCCTCCATCTTAGGGAGGGTGGTTTTGTCCGGATTTCTAATGCCCCACAGCTTTGTTAGCCTCCTCGCAGCTCTGCGCGGCCTTCAGAATATTCTCATGTGCTAGGTTATAAACACTGGCTTCTTTTATTTAAAAAAATGCCATTATGCTGTTTTATTTCAATTCCTTCAGTTGTTTCCCTGCTATAATGAAATGCAGTTTTATCATTTATTTGAGTTTAAATCTCATTTTCAAGTCATCCTTTGTGGAGGATGAGGAGCAAGAAACTGTCACTCATCACAAACGCGATCAATGGTTTTGACACATTATTTGTGGATGCGCCCAAATAGGAAACGGGGCCAGTTGTCGCTGTGACGGGCTAGGTTTTAGCAAAGTGTGTTATGTGTGTTCATCTCTCAGTAAACACACATTTCTCTCTGGTTTAATGTTCAAGTCTGTGTTACTGCAGACAGAATTATATTGTTAATGGGAGGCACCTCATTGGCACTTGGAGAGGTTTAACATAGTTTTCTCTTTTTAATTTAAAAAGCCTTTTATTTTTCTGACTGATTAGAAATCCTCTTTCTTGCAACTTCAATGTTTCCTGAGTTTTTGTCCCCCTACTCCCCCCTTGATTGGACATGTGTATTTTTTCCTGCTTAATCTCTGCTTTTAAATACTGGCTTTCATTTTTATCCATGAAAAGAAGTAAAGCATTTTATTGAAACAGTCATGCCATGGATTGTACACACAGGAAGAAAATGTAGGTTAATCTTTTACTAGTATTAATAGTTTAAAGAGCCGTGAATTGATTAACTTTTTTTCCCTTTCACTTAAATGGCACTTATCTCCAAAACAAGCAACTGGCTGCTTACTGGGGAGATGACTTACAGTTGCACATAAAGGCCTTTTTTGCTGTTAATGATGTCTGTACTATACCTCTCAGGGAATAAACAGCGCATTCGAGAGAGGAGAGGAAAGATGAGATAGTTCTATAAAAATGTTTCTATGTCATTGGGCATATGAAATAATATTTCCTCTTTTACTGACAGATTTTAAAATAAAAATATATAAAAGGAACAATTTGCAATAAGCCTTCTCCTTTAGAGAGAATTAATAACAAAATTTTCCTATAATAGCTTTTAGTGTCTAAACTATTAGTAAGAGTTCAGATACTTGAAACAAAATGCTGTTTCTTTTCTTGCTCCGCAAAGAGTGTGAAATGTCGCGGTCACTTCCCGGGCGGGCGGGCGGGAGGCCGGCAAGAGACAGGCCGCCGTTCACGCGACGTCAGTGACGAGGGCGCTCCTCCAGGAGGGACTTGGCCTAGAATTGATGTCGTAAAGTTTTATTCTTTTAGAGGAATTTTCTAAGCCACATTTTAATCTTAATTAAAAGCAATATTCTGGTCACTTGTGTTAAATAGACTTTAAAACTCCCGGCTTATGGACGAGAACTCCTGCCTGTGGAAATAGTGCCACGTGCTATGGGAAAGCATCCACTAGCCACAGCACGTCCACACTGGACATGGGAAAAATGTCCATTCGGGTGTGATGACGCTTGCTCTTAAATTTCTCTTTTTATTTGTGTTTAAGAAGCAGCCACATTACCTAATGGGTGTAACGAAGCTAATCATGCTGGATACACCCACATCGTAGAGTTGGCATTTAGTGTCAGTTACTCACCAAAAAGGAAACTAGAGCGGTGGCTGATGCACACGATGTCCGTGGTGGTCAGTGCAGGAGGCCGAGGCGAGTGGCTGGCACATTCGTCACCAGGGGCAGCCCTGGGTTTGAGATGAAGCCATTGGCGAGCGTGCACACCGATGTCTTCAGGGCACTAACCTGCTTCTGCGCCCGCCCAGGCTGAGTTCATGCTGAGAGACGTGCCGAGGCGCCGGGCCCTCTCCGGCTTCAGCTGCCCCGTGCTCCTGGGACAGCCACTCGCCTCCTGTGGTTTAGCGCCCACTCCACCCCAGGCTGAAAAGGGATACAGTGCCAAAGCTGCGATTTTCTTTTCCTCTATTTATTTTAGCATGAATAAAGTTTCCAAGAGGTTAATATTTTAGCCGAGATAGGAAAACTTAGTGTTTTCTCAATTCATTAAATACCTTAGGTGTAAAGCAACTCTGAGGAAGCTGGAGGAAAGTTCCAGGTGGTGCCTCTGTTGCCTGAAAGGAGTTCTGGCGGCATCTAGCATTGCCATCCTGTCCCCACGTGAGTCGGCAAATGGGTGTGTATCACTGAGGAACGAGGGTGACACAGAGGAGCCGCGTGTGAGTGAGATGCACTGCGGAATATACACCCCACCGCCCCTGCCGGGTTAGGAGAAGGCGCTGCCGGAGGAAGGGGATAGGAGTCGGGCCAGGTGGGGCTGCGTTCTGCCACTTACCTGGCTGTGTGACACTGGGCAAGTCCCGGGACTTCTCGGCACCTCCGTGTTCTCACCAGGAAAGGTTATTGTGGGGCGATGGAGGAACGACAGGCCAGCCACAGTGGCTGCTGCACAGTTAGTGTCAGTAAGTGGAGCCGTGATGATGGTCTTTGTTTTTATCATCATTCCACGACAAAAGCAGTGCAGCTAGCTGCAGTGTGGGCAGTGCACCAGCCCCTGTGGTCTCACGCCTCACCATCCCACTGTCCTCTCTGTCTGTCTCCCACCAAAGACCGGGAGTCCTGGGCACCTGGGAGTTCGGTTTTTCCCCCGGCCTTCATATGCCCTGGGCTGGTTCAGTGCACAGCAGGGACATGTGTTGAATAAATCAACTAATGAATAAGAGAAGCTCTCTGCTAAGAAGTAAAACTTTTCTTTTTAGAATTTACAAAATATTTTTTAAAAAACATCAGAAAAGTTTATTGGTTACAAAACTCTCTTATATAAGGCAAATGAGTTGCTGTCAATGAAATATTGAACAGCTAATATGTTCAGTTTGTTGCTAGGATACAAGTATGTTCATTGGGCTTCGCAGTGCAGCAGGTCCTCCAGTAACGTCTTATCCCACGTTATTATGTTTAACGTCGATGAGATGCCGTGGAAGCTCCGCTCTCTCGAACGTCGTTAGCCTGCGGTAGCATTGCTCTCCCATGGGTCCGTCGTGGAAAGTCACGGAGTCCGTTTAGGACAGCACGTGAGGCCTGCTGCCGGGCACGCGCGGCCAGCGACTGTCTCACGCTGCTGGTTCCCGCTTCTCGCACGGTTACTGGGAAGATGATGTTAGAGAGAGTACCCCAGGGTAGTCTGTGGTGATTCGCGGTGGAGTCACAGAGGCAGCTGCTGGGTGCCCAGGAGGGAAGAGCTCACATTCGAGCACGTGCAGTGCAGTGCGCCGGGGAAGGGACTCGCTCAGAAGACACAGGTTTCTGCAGGTGCAGATGCCCCACAGCGCGTGGCGATGTAAAGTGACGGACAGCACGCAGACCCTGGGAAGAAAGGGGTTACGAGATTTTGAGACAAGCGGGGTATTTTCGGTAAATGGGAGTAGGGCCGCTTTCTCTCTGCCTCGGCCAGGACTCTAGGGGACTTTACCTGGATTAGGGAATACAGATCCTTAGAGGAAAGAAACCATTCCACACAGGGGAAAATCGCGTTTCTGTGTCAGAAGACAAAACCCAGTGGGAATGGTGCCGTGCCACTAAAGTGTAACCAGAAAGGCCCCTCTCCGTGCCCTCACTGCTGCCGCGGCTCCTTGCCCACATTTTCCATTAAAGTTGGGTTTTCAGAAACTTGGTATTAATCCCAAATTTCCCTAAGTCGCAGTTCACTGTTTTCATGTTGGCTCAATTTGATAGACAAGAATGTGGCATTAAACCTTATTTTTATGATCCTGAAATTATTGCATCATTCCTTCTATTGCTTCTGGAAACGACACAAGAAGGTGGCAGGCTTTTCCAGCTGATGAAATTAAGCTTCATCTCATTAGTCATCAGAAAGCTATGCACAGCCGAGAAGGGGCGGCTCTGAGCAGAAACAGGCCCCTCGCCAGTGTGGCCGGAGGGACGCGGGCAGCCGGCGGGTGCTGCGTCTCCTTTAGGAGGGTTACCTTCTGGAAAATGAGGTGGAGAAACCTGTCTGGAATCACAGATCCAGAAACCACCACCAAAAGCCCGTTATGGAGCCTAAATGGGTTTATTATCTCACAGCAAGTCAAATTCAGGTTGTAAATATTTCATCAGTGCAAGGGGAAGCTAATTGATGGTTTTATTTTTGAGTTCTTATATTTTGTTTGAAAGTAATTAGTAAAGTGAAAAGAAATTCTTTTCATAATTACATTCTTTCAGTTTAAAATATTTTTATTTTTATTGATTTGAGAGATGGGGAAAGGGGGAGGGAGGGAGGAGGAAGGAGGCAGGAAAGAGTGAGGGAAGGAGAGGGGAAGAAACATCAGATGTGTTGTTCCACTTATTCATGCATTCATTGGTTGCCACTTACATGTGCCCTGACAGGGGATCGAACCCACAATCTTGGCATAGCAGGACGATGCTCTAACCACTGAGCTGTCGGGCCAAGGCCTAACATAATCTTAAGTTTCAAGAATCCTACTGTACTTAAAAGAAACACACCTCTGATTAGTCACGATTTATTTTAGTCCAAAGCTACTACATAAACGAAACCTATTTTGCCAGAATTTTCAGGACTATAAAAAGCACTTGGGGTGCTTCACTCTTAAGTGGATGTTTGGTAAACCAGCTGGAAGGAACCAGAGAAAGGCACGGGCCCAGCTCACCGCGCAGGAGCGGCGGAGGGGCTGCTCGGCACTGCCTGTGCTGTGCCCCTGGCAGGCGGGGGGGACAGGTGTGTGTCCGTGTAAGAGGCAGATTAAAACAACTACAACTTGGTTGTTTGTGTGATTTTATTTAGTTTAGGGGAAATAAGAATTTAGCTCCATTTGAATTTTATTCCATATAACGATAGGACTTGTTATGATAGTAAAGGAGTTTACTTGGAAAAGTTCCTCTTAAGAGGTTAGCGTGCTTGCTTCTCAGTGATATAAATGGTATGTGCAAGGGCTATAAAAATACCAACCAGAGGTGCTGCCATTTCCTTCCTGCGAAGTGCCATCCCCACACGCCCACCCCACCCCACCTTTCCTGCTCCTGAAACAGCCTTCCTCCCATCCTCCACACCCCCACATCCTCAGCATCCTCCACATCCCCGCATCCTCAGCATCCCCGCATCCTCCACACCCCCGCATCCTCCACACCCCCACATCCTCAGCATCCCCACATCCCTGCATCCCCGCATCCCTGCATCTTCCGCATCCTCCACACCCCTGCATCCCCACATCCCTGCATCCCCGCATCCCTGCATCTTCCGCATCCTCCACACCCCCGCATCCCTGCATCCCCGCATCCCTGCATCTTCCGCATCCTCCACACCCCCGCATCCCTGCATCCCCGCATCCCTGCATCTTCCGCATCCTCCACACCCCCGCATCCCTGCATCCCCGCATCCCTGCATCTTCCGCATCCTCCACACCCCCGCATCCCTGCATCCCCGCATCCCTGCATCTTCCGCATCCTCCACACCCCCGCATCCCTGCATCCCCGCATCCCCGCATCCCTGCATCCCCGCATCCCCGCATCCCTGCATCCCCGCATCCCCGCATCCCTGCATCCCCGCATCCCCGCATCCCTGCATCCCCGCATCCCCGCATCCCTGCATCCCCGCATCCCCGCATCCCTGCATCCCCGCATCCCCGCATCCCTGCATCCCCGCATCCCCGCATCCCTGCATCCCCGCATCCCCGCATCCCTGCATCCCCGCATCCCCGCATCCTCGCATCCCCGCATCCTCGGGGTTTTCTCTCACTCCCGGGGACCTCACACTGAGTGCTCCACCCCAGGTCTCCTTGGGGATTTGTCCTTGACAACCTTACAGTCTGGGAATTGGGGCACTTCCTTTTTAAGAATGCAGGCTCTGCAGGAAAACGGCGGCGTCTTGTTCGGACCTGTGCCCTAAATGCTTGGCATAGTTCCTGTCCATGATTGCTGGTAAATAGTCACCAAATGGATAACTGTTTCTTCTCCTGTGTTGCAGGTCACCTAGACCCCACTCCACTCGGCGGGAGAGCGGGAGACTGTCCCGGGCAGGGCAGGCGGACAGGAGGAGGGACATGGATGGATGTTGAAGCGCGGGGCGGACAGCATCTGAGAGCGCCGGGGACGGCGGCACCGC
>NW_005371038.1:2183828-2185015 GCF_000412655.1 Myotis brandtii | reverse complement strand
CCCCGCATCCTCCACACCCCCACATCCTCAGCATCCTCCACATCCCCGCATCCTCAGCATCCCCGCATCCTCAGCATCCCCGCATCCTCCACACCCCCACATCCTCAGCATCCCCACATCCCTGCATCCCCGCATCCCTGCATCTTCCGCATCCTCCACACCCCTGCATCCCCACATCCCTGCATCCCCGCATCCCTGCATCCCCGCATCCCTGCATCTTCCGCATCCTCCACACCCCCGCATCCCTGCATCCCCGCATCCCCGCATCCCTGCATCCCCGCATCCCCGCATCCTCGCATCCCCGCATCCTCGGGGTTTTCTCTCACTCCCGGGGACCTCACACTGAGTGCTCCACCCCAGGTCTCCTTGGGGATTTGTCCTTGACAACCTTACAGTCTGGGAATTGGGGCACTTCCTTTTTAAGAATGCAGGCTCTGCAGGAAAACGGCGGCGTCTTGTTCGGACCTGTGCCCTAAATGCTTGGCATAGTTCCTGTCCATGATTGCTGGTAAATAGTCACCAAATGGATAACTGTTTCTTCTCCTGTGTTGCAGGTCACCTAGACCCCACTCCACTCGGCGGGAGAGCGGGAGACTGTCCCGGGCAGGGCAGGCGGACAGGAGGAGGGACATGGATGGATGTTGAAGCGCGGGGCGGACAGCATCTGAGAGCGCCGGGGACGGCGGCACCGCCAGGGCGCGTCTCCCATGCAGCTGAGGAAGATGCAGGCCGTCAAGAAGGAGCAGGCCTCGCTGGACCCCGGCTGCAGCGCGGACAAGGTGGTGGTGCTCAGTTCGGCCTTAACTGACGTCTCCGAAGACTTGTCCACAGGAGAGGAGCTGCTCCTGGGTGAAGGGGGTGTGGGCAAAGGCAAGGCCTCCGCGTGCCGGCGGAAGCGGGAGTTCATCCCCGATGAGAAGAAAGACGCCATGTATTGGGAGAAGAGGCGGAAGAACAACGAAGCTGCCAAGAGGTCCCGGGAGAAGCGCCGGCTGAATGACCTTGTGCTGGAGAACAAACTAATTGCGCTGGGAGAAGAAAACGCCACTTTGAAAGCTGAACTGCTTTCCCTAAAATTGAAGTTTGGTTTAATTAGCTCCACAGCATATGCCCAAGAGATCCAGAAGCTCAGGAATTCCGCGGCCGTCTACTTCCAAGACTACCCGGCCGCGGCGCCCGGCGGGGGC
>NW_005371038.1:2177315-2183696 GCF_000412655.1 Myotis brandtii | reverse complement strand
GCCGGCAAGCTGCAGGCCATCAAGCAGGAGCCGGTGGAACTGGAGGGCTATGCCCGAGAGCCCCGGGACGACCCCGGCGCCTACCGGGCGGCCGTGTATCAGAACTACGTGGGCAGCTCTTTCCCTGCCTACTCACACTCCCCGCCTCTCCTGCCGGCCAGCCGGTCCTCCAGCAACTCCCCGAGAACGTCGGAAACCGATGATGGTGCCGTGGGAAAGTCCTCGGACGGAGAAGATGAGCAGCAGGTTCCCAAAGGCCCGATCCACTCGCCCCTCGAGCTGCAGCATGGACATGCCACGGTGGTTAAAGTCCCGGAAGCGAACTCCTCTGCTTTGCCACACAAGCTCCGCATTAAAGCCAAAGCCATGCAGATCAAAGTAGAGGCGCTCGACACTGACTTTGAGGCCACTCACAAACTTCCCTCGCCCGTTGGCACGACGGCCAAGAGGCATTTCGGACTGGAGAAGCTCGGTGCCCCAAGTGCGGGCCATCCCCCCCTCACGCCTTTTTCAGTGCAGGTGACTAACATCCAAGACTGGTCTCTCCGGTCGGAACACTGGCATCAGAAAGAACTTATGGGCAAAACTCAGAACAGTTTCAAGACTGGAGTTGCTGAAATGAAAGACAATGGCTACAAAGTGTCCGACCCAGAGAACTTGTTTTTGAAGCAGGGCATAGCAAACCTATCTGCAGAGGTGGTCTCGCTTAAGAGACTTATAGCCACACACCAGATCTCTGCTTCCGACTCGGGGTGAATTACTACTGACCAGCCTCTCCCGGGGAGGCGTCCCGGCCGCCATGCGTGCGTTCTGTATCAGGCTGTTTCCCTGGACCTGTGATGTCATTTCACTGTACTGTTCACACGTTGTCTGTCAGGTCTCTTTTTCTGCACAAATTATTATGAAGATTAGATTGTGTTATCACCCTGCCTTGTGTATAGTCAAATAGTCCATGAAAAGACTGTATATACTGAACATTATTTTTTTTGTTCTATTAGAAAGTGTGGAAGTTACCAGTTTCAATAAAGGATTGGTGACAAACACAGAATTTCTGCTCCGTTGCACTTGATTTGAGGGTAAAGAAAAACCATTTAGATATTTAGTATTCTGCATTTTACTTATTTAGGGGTGCTTTCCCCCCTGAGTAAGGGAAAACTGGAGTGTAAGTTCAGCAAATAATTTGTTTTTCTTCTAATTTGGCCCCGGCTATAAATGAAAATCAAAGAGAGGGGGAAAGTAACAATGAGTTTTGTTGCATTTGAGACTACTTTGCTAGTTTGCTCCCCATTATCTGTTTTTCTTTAAAGCTAAGTTTTCTTCATATTTTTTTAACTAGAAAAATCCAATATTTTTGGCATCAGCTTGTCTTTAGTCATCTCTCTTTAAGTATGACACATGGGTGTGAATAGTTGAGTCACTGACCCACTTTATTAATTAGAGGTTTTTTAAAAGGGTGAATAAAGACTAGGGATGAAGTCATTTTTAAAATGTTATTGTAAATCTTAACAGTTCTAGAGTAGTCATCTAGGGAAGTAACCTAATGAGATTGTTTTTATTTAGTTTCCAAAATTTTAAAGAACATATCAGTTATCACATTTCAGCATACACGGTCTGAGTCTATGTAACGACTTGTGTTTTTTATGATTTGTCAATGAATATAAATAATAGTTCTAGTTCAGAACTCTTCATAATGCACAAGCCCAGAAGAAAGCCTCCTGAGTAAGTGGATGGGAAGACCGACCATCATGGTGATTAGTCGGGGCTGTCAGGCACAGGCTGCGTGTTGTCCGGCAGCCTCTGGCGCCGGCGCGGTGGGTGTGGGTGCTGTTGGTCAGGCACAGCGGCGTCCATAGCTCCGCCCTCAGAACTGTCTCTTCCCCGCCGACCTCTCTCCTCCAGACGTTGGTCAAGGGACTTGAGGCATCACAGAGCGGGTGCGCAGCGGCCAGCCCTCACTGCCACCTGTACCTCAGGGGGCCTTTCCCAAGAGCCCAGGCGTAGCACTTCGTTTGAAGGGTCTACAGTGTTGGCACGGCTCCACTCGAGTAAAAGCCTGGTTTTTGTGTTAAACTTCCTGCACTTTCATGTTTTAAGAAAGTAGTCCTTTGACGGAAAGGCAGTGCCAGCTACACACGTGCCATCCACTTTGTCCTGCTGGCCACAGTGACCACTTTTCTCTCTGAAATCTCCTGGCTCTTAGAGAAATGAGTTCCTGGCCTTGGCCTCGGCCTTCTCTCGTCAGTATTTTATTAGTGACTGGGTGGGGCCCAGAGGCTTTGCCAATGTTGCAAAGCACAGGGGGGCTTAGATATTGGATGGGAATCAGAACCCAAAAGCATCTAACCGTCTGGAATGGATGGAATGACTAACAACATGAGTTATAATAGGGATACAGTGGAAAGTTAGGTTTCTATGTTAAATGAAAAAATGTAGGTCCCTGCACACGCAGCCTGGCATGGGGTGCTGCTACAGGACTCGGACCAGGACCGAGAGGAGCGGAAGCTGCTGCTGGACCCGCCTGGCCCCCCCGCCCCCCACCAAAGCCCTCCATGGAGCTGAGCCCACTGCACAGCCTTCTGCTCGCACAGATGCGCAGGTCCTGCTCTCCACTCTCACCAGGACAGCCAGCAACATCACCGCCGCGTCCGCCGCCGATTCCCAGGGCATGGAGCAGCGTGAGTGCCTGGGCCGGGCTCCGGGACGGCACCCGAGTGCCTGTGCTGAGCAGCAGCCTGGCCCATTGGAAGAAGCTGCCGCCGCTGCCATCTCCCCCGGTCAGCCCGCCAGGCGCTGCCAGCGAGCCCACCCTGTCTCCCACCTGCAGCCTCCAGGAGGGCTGCTCCGGCCTGCAGTGCTCTTCCTCAGACCCGCGTGGGCGCAAGAGAGGCGCTGCTCGTACTGTTCGGGTCCCATGAAGACAGGGCGCTTGGACAGCTCTTCTCCCGCCTTCACCCTGCCTCCCCTGGCCCGGCCTCCCGCGGCCGGTACAGTACCACCTGCTGCCATCACGGAGAAGAGCGTGGAGGAGGAGGAGAGCGGGCTGGAAGCCTGAACAAGTGAGGATGGAGCAGGAGAGGGTAGAACCACTGGCCTTCGAAGCCCCGGCCAGGGGTGGGTGGGGGTCAAAAGGCCAGGGCCGGGTAGGTCTGCACTGTCACCGGGAAGGAGTGAGGGTGACCACTAGGGGCCTAGGCGGGCCTTTCCCACTCGTTCCCGTGGCCTCGCTCCTGGCCCCTCTCCCTGACTTGGTGCTCACAGGCACCTCACGAGGGTTTGTGACCAGTGTCTGGGGAGCTTGAATTTGAATTAATTGATTTGTATCTCTAGCACCCTGGGTTTTTACATGTTTGGTGTTTGGTTGTTTTTTTTGGGGGGGGGGGTATCTCCCTTGATAAAGGAAATGTATTAAATTTAAAAAATTTAAAGGCTGGCTAAGTTCACAGTTGGGGAAAAACAGTAAGATAACTAGGCATATGGAGGGGCTTCAGTTCCCTGCAGCTTGCGCATCACCGCCCAGTGGCACGTTGGCTATGGCAACACAGACAGCGCCCAGACACGAAGGCCACATCCTGCCCGCGGCCCAGAGGCGCAGCAGCCGGCGCTCAAGGCACCCTGTGAAAGGGAACGTGTTACGAAAACTTGATAAATTTCCCCCAAGAGGGATGACCCTTCTTCTCTGAGGTCCTGGGAGGGGGAAGGACAGGCGGACTGGCCGAACGGCAGGGCCGAGCTCTGTGGGAGGAGGGTGGCGGGCAGTGTGGCCGCAGCCTGGAAGGCGTCTTCTGAGCAGCTGTTGGGAGTGCTGCCTAGTGAGCGTGTCCCCCGATGCCCTCTCCTTAGTCAGTTTTCCTATGATTTCAAGAATCTAAGATGTGGTTGGGATGATGTTCAAAACGTTACACCTTAAAAATAAATGGATGTCCAGCCAGCATGGCTCAGTGATTGAGCGTCGGCCTGTGAACCAGAAGGTCAAGGTTTTATTCCCAATCAGGGCACATGCCCAGGTTGTGGGCTCGATCCGTAGTGTGGGCGTGCAGGAGGCAGCTGATGAATGATTCTCTCTCATCATTGATGTTTCTATCTCTCCCTCTCCTTCCTCTCTGAAATAAAAAAACAAAACAAAAACAAACAAACATTAAAAAAGTAAATAAATAAAAGGATGGCATAAACTAGCAATCCTCTCCCCAGTCCTTCTGTCATGGTATGAGCTGAGGAATGCTGCGCCTCCCCCTCCGCTCGCAAAGCTCATAGACGATGTAGGATGGTTTACGGCCGAATGAACCCGTCACTGCACTCAGGCGAGCAGCAGAGGCCGGAGCAGCAGAAGTCAAACACTCCCAGAAGGTGCTGTCCGGCGGGGGCACCGCGGCCGGCAAAGCTGCTGCCTCCAGGGCCGCCCCCACGGGGCACGGAGGAGGGCGGCCACAGGTCAGCCGTGGGACATTGTGGCAGAAACGGTGCGTTTCTCTCCACTGCCCTGCACAGGCGAGCAGGAGCAGAGGGTGTGCATGTGGGCTCACAGAGGCAGGCCTGCGGCTCAGCCCTGGCCCCTGTGGAGTGCAGCAGGCATCCCCACGCAGCCCCCATCAGCACACCCTCCTGTGGCCACAGTGTCTCCTTGTTATTTTTGCTGCTGTGCCCATTCTATAAAGGAGAACATTGAGACCGAGAGGTTAACTCGCCAAAGCTCCCGTGGCAGCCGAAGCCAGGCCCGGGAGCGGGAAAAGGCTGCCAGCTGCAGAGTGCCCCTGGCCCGGGCCCTGCAACGGCCGAGGGCAGGCCTCAGGGGAAGGGGCGTCGCAGGACGTGTCTGGTGGGAGAGGCCTTCTCTCTGGGACTCAGTGAAACTGCTCTCTGAACACCTATTTCCTACTTCCTAAGAACTCTGTTTGTTATCTCCAAGGCACAAATACTCCCCAATGAGAACAGCACGCCTGTCTCCGTTCACTTGGCGTTCACACATTACCTCTCCTGAGACTCAATCCCTCGCCGCCGGGCTCCGTCACTCTTCAACTCATTTTTTAAACCCAGACACTTTCCCTCAAAAATGAGAATCACTGGGGCTCCACTTGGTTTTTGGAATGACTTGCACAGTGGCCCCCTGTCTGTGAGCCCCAGAAACATTTAAAGGAGAAAAACTTGCCAAGAATGTGAGATTGTGGGATATTCAGGATAACAGCGAGGACGGGGAGAGGAAAGGACCTTCAGAACGGACTGCAGTCTAGAATGTGAACTGGGGTCTTCACGGGAGGCCACCGTGTCAGCAGGTGTGGCGGCGGCAGCGTGTGCACGGAGCCCTGAGACCGAGCCCAGGGCCTGGGGTGGACCGAGCAGGGCCGATGGAGCTGAGGGCCGTCCTGGCACGGAGGGAGGGCAGGCGAGTTAGGAGGTGACAGGTTACAGCACGAGGGCTTCCTGCTTAGGAGGTGGCAGTCTGCACACTGGCCACACCGTGCAGACCGAGAGGACTGCTCAGAGCAGTGAGCGGAGTACCCCGGGCGGCTATGACTGCCGGCTTGGCCTCTGGTGAGTCAGTGCTGTCCACGCAGAAGGAGAAGGTGACTTTGGGGAAAGTGCTGAAGAAAGTCCGAGGCTCTGAAGGGTGGGACTAGCCCTGTGAAGGCCCAGGTGCATGAACCCGGCCTGGAGGGACATGGCCTGGAGGGACATGGCCTGGAGGGGGCCCTAGAGGGACACAGGCCTGGAGAGGGACACAGCCTGGAGGGACCCAGCCTGGAGGCACACAGCCTGGAGGGACCCGGCCTGGAGGGACCCAGCCTGGAGGGGGCCCTAGAGGGACACAGCCTGGAAGGAAAGGGCCTGGAGGGACACAGCCTGGAGGGACCCGGCCTGGAGGATCACAGGTTACAGGGAGGTGAGCAGCAGGAGACCTCCGAGTGAGCAACCTGACGCAGGCAGAGGTGTCAGTGTAACCTGGTTAAAGACCTTATTCTAACAGCTGTGCCAGGTCTTCCCTGAGAGAGAGAACTTCCTTTGTGAAAAATGACTCCGCTGTGCTCCTGAGCTCACAGGGAAACCCTGAACAGTGACTCAGCAGGTCCCGCACCCAGAGGAGGTTGCTTTGCTGGGAGAGTGAGAGGCAGGGGTGGGGGGCGGTTGTCCTCTCAGGGTGGGAGCTGGGGGCTACTTTTGCAGGAAGAGGGGAGGGAGGAAAGAGGAGGGGAGCCCTGCTGAATAGGAGCAAAACCATTTCTTCCCTTTCCGCCTCCCGCTGCCCTGGTCCTGCTGGACTCCCATCTGCGAGGGGATCTCTGTGGGTCTGCGGGACCCTATCTGGGGAGCACTCTGCAGAGCGAGGCAGCCCCTCTGGGAGCCAGTGCTGGTCGGGTGGCGGTGAAGCCGAGGGCAGGGGGCTTGCAG
>NW_005371038.1:2165428-2177128 GCF_000412655.1 Myotis brandtii | reverse complement strand
GGACCTGGCCAGCAGGCCACTGAGGCCCAGGGGCCCCTGATGGACCTGGGGGTTCGGAGGCCTGCCCACCACGACACGTATAGGGACTGCCTGTGTGTGCCCAGCCTTGTGCTGCCTGCTGTGGAAACAGTGAAAAGAAACAGTGTCTCCTTTTGAAGACTTTTGAATTTGCTTGTGAGAAAAAGACCAGAACACTGAAGCGGTGCAGCCGCAGACATTGCCGGGAGGCAGGGCGCATGGGGGGGTGGTGGTGTGTGGAAGGGGCTCAGACTGCTTGCCCAGTGGGGGGCGCTGAGGATGCGGTGGGAGTGGCCTGGGCTGCAGGGCTGAGAGCAGGGCCAGCCCTAGGGGACGCGGGAAAGGCCCTCTGCATCCGGAGAATGAATTTATTTAGCGGATTGGTCAGAAAGAACTTCAAGAGGAAATGGAGAACCACTTGCAAAGGACCTTGAATCCAGCCTTAACGTGGAGCCATAGGAGCAGCTGTAGGAATGGACCTGTGGCCGCAGCTGGAGGAGTGGAAGGGCTGGCTCCAGGCACCCTCACGTCTGCAGTCAGGGAGCCGGGGCAGGAAAGAGAGAGATTTGGGAAGGCCAGGCGGGAAGGACACTGTGGAAGGACACAGCAGACGTGGCAGCCTGGTGGGAGCAGGGGGAGCCGTGCGGTGCTCCCAGGTCCCTGGGCAGCTTGGAGGGCAGTGTGAGCCCCCCTTCCCTGAAGAAGGGCGGGATCGCTGAGCTCCCTGCCCCCTGAGCTGCCCTGTGGCCTGGCAGGGGCTGAGAGTGACAGACCAACTTGTCACAAGGTCGGAAAGGTCCCCAAGTGCACGTGGAGCCACCAACTTTCACTCGCCCTTGAGGCCTGGACTCACCACTCTGTCCACTGGTCCTGGCCCCACACGCACCCAGATCCCCAGAGGAGAGAAGAGGAGGTGGTGTGGGGGTAGGGAGAGCCCGAGACCAGCCCAGGAGAAACGAGGGGCTTCTGGAGGGAGAAGGGGCAGCATGGGGCTGGAGGGCAGCGTGGGGCTGGAGGGCAGCGTGGGGCTGGAGGGCGCTGGCCTGTGGGACGGGCCCTGGGGGTGCAGTCGGGGAGGGGACGTCAGGGGCAGTCATGAGCCCTCCTTTGTCAGGATGCCTGGAACTCAGGGCTGCGGCCGCACACCAGCCTGCCCACCGGCGCTTAGACACAGACAGCGTGTGTTGGGCCCCAGTCGAGACAGATTGCTGGACAGAGGGGAGCAGGCCCCCCTCCTGCCTGCCTTCGGGGGCACCTGTGCTGCCTCTGTGCTCACCGGTCAGCAGCGGGGCTCCCACATTCAGGACTAGGACCACCGAGGCAGGCAGCCACCAGATTGCATCTTTTCCCTCCGAAAACGTGAAAGCCGCTGACCATGTGACATGACAAATGGAGGCCGAAAGTCTAGTGGGAAGGCTCTCCTTGGCCCACGCACACCAGCACTTCTGGCCCTCAGCAGGGGGTAGGAGAAGGTGGATTGCCATGAGCCCCTTCCTGCTCTTCCACCAGGTATGAGAAATGTCACAGTGAATGATTTCTTGCCCCTTCGATTTGGAGTTGCATGCCAAATGGCATCTAAGATCATATGACATCACGGTCAAACAGAACTGGGATAATTATTTAGATAATTCAAGGGACAGAAATCTGAGTTTTTTTGATACTGTAATGTCTTTTTCTAAAATCAAAATAATTGTCTGCACTCTCTACTTCATTCCCTTCAAATATGCAAATTAGGCCCAACTCTTGCAAAACACCCAGACAACTCATTTTCCCGGGAGGAGGGACCCCCAGAGCCTGCAGTGAAGCCGGAAGGAAGGAAGCATCACGGTTTGTGGTCACTGAGTTTGAAAGTAAATTAACCTCAGGTCAGAAGGTTCTGCGATGCAGAGAAGTGCGATATAACAACTGGTGAGAGCAATACCCGTGGCTGAGCAGTGGCTGAGCAGACGGAAACTGGAGCCGTCACTAGGACTTACTTTTTTTTATCACAGCCTAACATTTTGCCAAGTTCTCTGACGCCTAAATGCATGAGTAGAGTACCAGAGATTGAACTCTGCCTTAAAAATGTGGAGATATGTACCCATGATGAAAGCAAAATAAGGATTCTACCGGCGGGTCCTTCGTGAGTGTGAGTGTGCTGTGGCAAGAGCTCCGTGTGCCTTGCGCCCTCAAAGCTCCAGCAGGCACTGGTGGGCAGCACCGGGCTTTCCTCGGCCGCCGCCCCAGGCAGGACTGCAGTGAGCACACGGCATGGATGCGCCGGCCTCTGGCTTCTCATGGCGCCACGAACGCCACCTGTGCCCTCGGAGCCCTTCCTGGGTCCCAGCAGTGGCCCTTCGCACAGTTCCTGGTGGAAACGTGAGGGGGCCCTGCGGTGTTGGGGTTCTTCAGAGAAATGGAACCTGCAGGATAGGAGGATACCCACATCGCTTTGGGTATGCCTACACCTGTGTACCTATCCATCCATCCGTCTCCCTAGAGCAGAGGTTCTCAACCTGTGGGTCGCGACCCCTTTGGGGGTCGAACGAACCTTTCACAGGGGTCGCCTAAGACCATCGGAAAACACATATATAATTACATATTGTTTTTGTGATTAATCACTATGCTTTAATTATGTTCAATTTGTAACAATGAAATTGGGGGTCACCACAACATGAGGAACTGTATTAAAGGGTCGCGGCATTAGGAAGGTTGAGAACCACTGCCCTAGAGCGAGGGAGGCCAGATTCCTCCTGGGGAATTGCTTGTCCGTCTGCCAGCTGCAGACCCAGGAGAGCCCAGCCGTCCGCCAGGCAGTGCGAGCCTGAGGCCTGAGAACTGGGCTGCAAGGGTGTGACCCCAGGCAGGGCAGGAGGGGCTGCGGTGAGATGCAGTCTGCTGATTCCAGGGTTACCTCCTTGGAAACACCCTCACAGACACCCCGAGCCGTGTTTAATCAGGGCGCCCTGCGGCCAGGCAGGTTCATACATAAAATGAACCATCACATCTGCCCGCACTCCCAGGCCTGGCGGGTGGGAGAGCCGGCAGCAGCTTCAGAAGCCGTGCTCCCCCCTCCACCCCCCACAGTGCACTCTGTCCTGCAGCCGAACCAGCAGCGCTTGAAAAGGCTGAACTCAGAAAGGAAAAGCCACAGTCAGCGCTTTGTCCCATTGGTTCCAGCAGTTCTCAGCCTTCCTAATGCCACGGCCCTTTAATACAGTTCCTCATGTTGTGGTGACCCCCAACCATAACATTATTTTCGTTGCTACTTCATAACTGTAATTTTGCTACTATTATGAATCATAATGTAAATATCTGATATGCAGGATGTATTTTCAGGGGTCGCGACCCACAGGTTGAGAACCGCTGGTTTGGGCTGCTGAGCGGCGCACGCCCAGCTCTCCCCCTACCGCCATGCCCCGCGCTGACAGCTCCCCAAAGCCCGCAGCCAGCGGACCCTCTGGCTAACAAGTATCCGCGGCGGCTCCCTTGCATGGAACTCAAGGCCTCGGCATGTTGTCGATACTCATTTTGCAGGCTTAGCTCCTCTCCCCTCTGAATTCCAAACTGCGGGCGGCAACTCTGAGGGGCTGCTGGCAGGTTCCCTGGGAACCACCACACAGTGCGAGTGCGCACAGCAGGGCTGTAGTGCAGTCTCCCTGCTGCGCCCCCTGTGAACCAGAGCTGGCAGGTCCCGGTTCCAACAGCGAAGCCGCCACGTGGTGCCGCTGTGCGGCCCTGCTCCCTGGAGCCCAGGTCCCGTGAGGAGGCTTCCGGCCATGGGGGGGCAAGGGAAGGGAGCAAGGGAAGGGTGGTCCCTCAGCCCGGCCTGCACCCTCTCCAATCTGGGACCCCTCCGGGGATGTCCGACTGTGGGATCGGGCCTAAACCGGCAGTCAGACATCCCTCTCACAATCCAGGACCACTAGCTCCTAACTGCTCACCTGCCTGCATGCCTGATTGCCCCAAACTCCTTCTGCCTGCCAGCCTGATTGCCCCCTAACCGCTCCCCTGCCGGCCTGATCACCTACAATTGCCCTCCCCTGCGACGACCCGCCTCCTCCGCCAGGACCTGCCTCCTCCGTGCAAGGTGGCGGAGACACCAGGACTGGCCTCCTCTGTGCCGCATGGAGCTGCGGGACCCCCAGACCTCACAGCACAGAGCAGCCGCTGGGCCCCACCTCTGCTGTGCACGTGGCCATCCTGTGGTGGCCATCCTGTGGTGGCCATCCTGTGGTGGCCATCTTGTGATGATGTCATGCGCGAGCGTGCGAGGACCACCTAGGCTTTTATTAGTATAGATTTATTTTTAATGAAGATTTTTTTTTCAATCCTCACCCGAGGATATTTTTCCATTGATTTTTTTAAAGAGAGTGAAAGGCAGAGAGAAATATCGATGTGAGAGAAACACACCGATTGTTTGCCTCCTGCACACATCTACAACAGAGTTACGTGCCCTTAATCAGAATTGCACCCAGGACCCTTTGGTCCACAGGCCGATGCTCTACCCACTGAGCCAAACCGGCTAGGGATGTCCTAATATTTTAGACCAGAGATTTCCAACTTTGGTTTTTTTATCCCACAATATTAGCTGTAAAAAATATTGAGTACATTTATCTATCCTTCCATCCATCAATCCAAGGAGAGACTCAGAAAGGAAGGGAGAGAGAGAGAGAGAGAGAGAGAGAGAGAGAGAGAGAGAGAATGCATGTACTAAAGTAAATTAAAGCATTAAATATTCATAAAGCTTAATGTATCTTATTTTTGGACAAATAAATATAAAAGGAGATTTCAGTATTCTCCCTGCATCACAGAGGATAATTTGTAAGTGCACTGGGCTTTATGGCCCCACTTAAAGGCTGCTCATGTGAGGGGCTCAGAGAGAGCTCAGATACTTGATAAATTAATTGCTGGTATTTGTGTGTGTGTTCTAAGGTGTATTTTAGGACCTCAGTCCAATGCTCATAGATGTTTCTGAATTTTAAAGAGATACACACATCCCTATTTATTCTCCCCCTGCTTCTTTCACCAGCCTAGATTTTAGTAGGTACGATAGCCTCATTGATATTTTCCAGCTTTGAACTGTGTGTAACACCTACACTGCATTTTGGAATTGAAGCTGGATTTGCTCATAAGGTGCCCAAGACTGACCTGTTACAAAAAGAGCCAACGAGTTCTCCAGTGGTCGGGAGGCAGCCAGCGAGGAAGGGACTACGTGAGGGGCCTTGGCCGGCAGGAATCAGGGGACTGGATGCCCCGACAGACAAGGCCAGAGGATGTAAGGCCCCTTTAACGCTGCGAGTCCTCCGGGCTGGTGTGCAAACAGGCTTTGTGGGGGCAGTCGCCGCAGGCGTTCTGTGGGTCACCCGGTCCATCGCGGAAAGAGCTCCATCTCTGAATGCAGAGCTTCTTTCAAGTTACGCCTGACCCTCGCTGATCCATTTTGCCGCTTTCTGTCCTGGGTTCCAGCAGCCTTCCCGAGATTTGTAAGATTCATCTGCTGTTGCTCCCTATGACTTAGGCTTCCGATGTAATAAAAATAGCAATTATTTTAAACAGCACGTTTTTAAACTTTTCATCCCCTTTATGAATGTTTACTAATCAATCCCTGTGAGAGTGATAATATTTGTTTTTCTATAAAATAAGAACAGCTTGTCTGTGATGGTAACAGAAGCTTCAAGAGCAGCGGTTCTCAACCTGTGGGTCGCGACCCCTTTGGCGGTCAAACGACCCTTTCACAGGGGTCGCCTAAGACCATCCTGCATATCAGATATTTACATTACAATTCATAACAGTAGCAACATTACAGTTATGAAGTAGCAACGAAAATAATTTTATGGTTGAGTCACAACATGAGGAACTGTGCTTAAAGGGCCAGAAGGTTGAGAACCACTGTTCAAGAGCATCTGCTTTGGGGGTAACTTCTCATGAGCCTCACCTGGAACAAGCTGTTGCCAGAGGGGAACTCGGCCTTCCCTCGAGTCCCAGAGGAAAGCTGATACAGATCTGCCAGTGCTGGTTTGACTGACACTATTTTCAAGTCATTTTATTTTGGGCGGTAGATATTCTGTTCTTGAAACATAGAACTTATAAGAATTCCACAAACATTCCGTTTCTGTAATAAGACTGAGTGTTGAGTCAGAAGGAGATACACAGAGTAAATTTAAAGAATGACTTTCTTGTGAACCTTTGAGGTCCCCTTGCCATTTGAGTAATTGCTGCCATGCGTCAGAGGACCAGAAAAAGTGAAGTTAAAGTCATCTGCCACAACCCACAGGACGCAGATCTGCAGAATTTGTGTTGTGTGGTTGACTGCAGTAGCAATTCATTTGCAACCAATTTTGCACATGGCTTCCTGGTTAATTCTTTAAAATACAAATGCTAGCAAATCAATCTTCTGATTTCTTACTATGTAAACTAAACTTTGGTTTAGACTCCAGCAGCAAGAACCTGATCTAGAAATTTCTAGAACCATAAAATCTAGGCCCTACCCAGAATTGGAATCTGTATTCTGATAAGATCCTTAGGCAAGTCGCATATTCTCATTACAGTTTAAGAAGTATGATGTATAGGAGGGCTCCCAGCTCTGTCTTGATGAAATTAGTGAAAAATGGAGAATATGCTGTTTTTCATAAAGCTAAATGTATTCAACTTTTTTAGCAGAAAATTATGACTCTCCTACATTTTTGGTGTTTTTGCTTGTAGAAATTAATGTTAAAATACAGAAGATAGTAGTGTGGTTTTTTACTATCTAAAAAAAAAAATTCAATAATCTTATGTCAGCTTTCTATTAATTTTTTTGGTGATAAAAGAAATGCCAAAATCTGGGAACCTCGGATATATGGGGGAAAGGCCAACCTCCCTCACATGCATGGAAGGCTCTTTAAAACCATCCCCCTCCTCAATCTCCCCAACCTCCCCGCCCCACCCCCCCCCATCATTCTCTAGCCATTGAGCTGTCTCCACCTCGCACCCTCTGGACCCGCGTGAGAAGCTCCTGCCGCAGCCCTGGTCTCTGCTTGACAGGCTCCTTCACTTCCTTCAGGCCCCGCTCAATCTCGCCCCCTGGCTCAGTCCTCCCTCAGCGGTGTTTCTACTATGCGCAGCTCGCTATTATTACAGTACTTTTCACGCTGAATAAAACAGAGCTTGTTCAGGTGTCCATCCACACATCCAGACTGCGTGCTCCACCAACAGATGCCGTGCTCCCTCCATCACTGTCTCCTCAGCCCTAGGAAAGATGGGCACACACCATGTAATTGCTGAATGGCTTTGACATATTTGGAAATGAGCACCAAATGAGATCGTTATCATTAGATACGCCATTTGATGGGTTGACATGGTCAGGTTCAGGAGACCAATGACATTTTTATAATTCTTCAAATTATGAAAATATAAAAGAAGTATAGCATAGAAGTGTAAAAGGAAGATTTTAAAGCTTCCCCTCCTCAAGTCTGAGCCTCCTAAGATGACCAAATGTGGTCTTGTTTGTCCCTCACTTTATGTAACTTGGGTTGAGTCACTTCCACATTTGTAAGGTAAGAATATCAGATTTACCTCACGTGGTTATCCTAATGGTAAAAAGAAAAGAATTATAGACGAACTTTTAAAAGTTAAAAGCTGAAACATTAAACACATGGCTGGACGTAAATATGAGGCAGTTCTCCTTTGTAACACCCCATCAGAATGAAGACACGCTGAAGCTGAGCTCCCAGAAACAGAGGGTAGAGTGGGCGTGGCCAGGCCTGGGGTGGGGACCCAGGGAGAGGCTGGTACAAACTTTCAGCTCTAAGATGAATAAGGTCTGAGGGTCTAACGTAAAGTTGATAATACTCTATTGTATAAAGGAAATTTGCTAAGAGAGTAGAACTGAAGGGTTCTCACACACATGAAAAAGGGGTAACCGTGAGGTGATGGATGAATGTGTTATATAATTTAATGATAGGAATCCTTTTACAATGTATGCCTATATCAAAGCATCACATTGTATACTTATAATATATTGCTATTTTGTCCATTATACCTCCATAAAGAATGAAGATATGCCATATATGAGTATTGGGTGACTATTAGTTGGCTAAGAATGCTATAACGAAGTTCCACAGACTGAGTGGCTTAAACAATAGAAATTGATTGTCTCACAGTCCTGGAGTGGAAGTCTTCGATCAAGGTGTGGGCAGGGTTGATTTCTCCTGAGGCCCCTCTCTTGGCTTGTAGGCGGCTGTCTTCGCTCAGTGTCCTCACATGGCCGTCCCTCTGTGCACCTGTCTCCTAACCTCGTCTTCTATTAAGGGCATCAGCCAGATTGGATTAGGGCCCGCCTAATAACCTCTATAAAGACCCTTCCTTCAAATAGAGTCACAGTCTGAGGTGCCAGGAGTTAGGACATTAACATGTGCATTTTGAGGGGACACAATTCAGCCCATAAGTGACTTATTTAACTTTGTGTAGGAAGTATTTGGTGACAATTTATGCAATCTAAAGGCACCTCCCGTGTGGTTTGTCCACTCCACAAATCCAGCCAATTGTATAGGTTTCCAGCCTTTTCCACAGTAGGTCATTTTAGAAATGCAGGTATTGTTAAACTAATGATGATGAGCCAAGGGATTTCATCCCTGGTAAATGGGATTTGACTCCATGACTCAAATAGATAAAGAGATTGTTACAATATTTTTCAAATTATCTATATATATAAAAGCCTAAGCAACTGGATGACCGGTCAACTGATCGCTATGACACACACTGACCACCAGGGAACAGACACTCAATGCACAGAATCGGGCTCCCTTCTGTCTGGATTGGGCCTGCGGGGATCAGGTCGAAACCTACTATCCAACATCCCCCGAGGGGTCCCAGATTGTGAGAGGGCGCAGGCCAGCCCGAGGGACCCCACTGGTGCATGAATCCGTGCACCGGGCCTCTAGTAAAAATACAAAGGAAATGGAGTTTAGACGTATAAAAGGAAAATTTTAAAGCAGCCCTCCTCAAGTCTGATCCTCCTAAGATGACCAGCATTAAGTGGTTCAGCATGTATTTTTTCATATTAAAAATGCCTGTACATGAAAACTTACATTAAAACATATGTACATATGGGGATTCCATATGGAGATATTTTCACACCCACTTCTCTTTTATCAAAAACCCATAATAAAATCTCAAGTTTCATGATGTGATTTCAGTAGAATTATACTTAACAGCTCAACATTACATATAATCAACACATTTCAATGGGGGAGGAGGGGCACACAATGTGCCTTCCACTTGCTGGTAACAGCAGGAAGCCTCTTTCAGTTCCTTTCTGCTAGGCCACCTAACAGCTACTTCCAGCGCCCCTTCCCCTTTTCATCCTCAAAATACAGAGGCAGGAACAAAAGAGATGTCCACTTTTCTAGACTCCCTTGCTGCTAGGGGTCAAGATGTGGCCTGATTTGTCATTAAAATGTAAGAAAAGTTGGCTATGACTTCCGAGGAAGGTCTGTACTCCTGATAAAAAAAAAAGTGGGCACAAATACTCTTCTCTAACATTAGATAGAGTTGCATGAGGCTACCAGGCCAACTGGGAGGGTCAAGAAACCTTCTAAAGGAAGAGTTCCCCAGAAATTATATGACATTTGAACTAGGAACTTCTGTTCATCTGAATACATTGTTAGGTAAATGAACTGTCAATCCACAGACTGGGAGAAGATCTCCTATCATGCATATAATCAACAAGTGAGTCATAAGCGGAATATATTTAAAACTACTATAAATATATAAGAAAAATGCAAATTTCACCATAGAGAATATCCAATTGACTAATAAGCATATGAAAAAGTGCTCAACATTCTTAGTTATCAGGGAAATGCAAATTAAAACTACAATGAGACCCACTGTACACCCACAAAATGAAAAGGTTGAAAATACCAAGTATTGACAAAGATATGGAACAAGTGGAACTTTTATATGTTGTTGGTAGGAATATAAATTGGTGCAATAAATTGTCAGTATCTATGAAAGATGACATATGAAAGTATTTTTAAAATAATTTTTTATTTTTCAATTATAATTTACATACAATATTATATTAGTTTCAGGTGTATAGCACAGTGATTAGATATTTATATAACTTTCTAAATGACCACTCTGATAAATCTAGTATCCAACACCATACATAGTTATTACAGTACTATTGACTATATCCCCTATGATATACTTTACATCTCCATGACAATCTTTTTACTACCAATTTATACTCCTTTATTCCTTTACCTTTTCATCCAGTCACCTAACTCCCATCCCATCTGGCAACTGTGAAACTGTTTTTTGTATATATGATTTTTTTCTGTTTTGTTTGTTTCATTGTTTTGTTTTAGATTCCACACACAAATGGAATCATACAACATTTGACTTTCTCTGTCTGACTTATTTTACGCAGCACAGTACTCTCTAGTTCAGTGATGGCGAACCTTTTGAGCTCAGCGTGTCAGCATTTTGAAAAACCCTAACTTAACTCTGGTGCCGTGACACATATAGAAATTTTTTGATATTTGCAACCATAGTAAAACAAAGATTTATATTTTGATATTTATTTTATATATTTAAATGCCATTTAACAAAGAAAAATCAACCAAAAAAATGAGTTTGCGTGTCACCTCTGACACGCGTGTCATAGGTTCACCATCACTGCTCTAGTTCCATCTTTGTCATTGCAGTTGGCAAGATTTCATTCTTTTTTTATGGCTGAGTAATAGTTTATTATAAATAGCTATTACATCTTCATTATCCATTCATCTATTGATGGACACCTAGGTTGCTTCCATATACTGGCTATTGTAAATCATGCTGCAATGAACATATGGATGCATATGTTTTTTTGAATTCTATTTTGTTTTGTTTTTTTTTTCAGATAAATGCCCAGATATGGAATTACTGGGTCCTTCTTTGTTTCTTATTTTAAAGTCTATTTTTTCTGGTATAAGTATTGCTACTCCAGCTTTTTCCCCCCATTTTCATGAAATATCTTTACTTTCAGTCTATGTATGTTTTTAAATCTGAAGTGAGTCTCTTGTATACAGCATATGTAAGGTCTTGTTTTCTTATCCATTCAGTCACTCTGTCTTTTAATTGGAGCATTTAATTAATTTACATTTGAAGTAATTATTGAGAGATATGTAATTATTGCCATTTTATTATTCATATTTTTGATATTTTCTTCTTTTTAAAGAAGTCCCTTTAACATTTCTTGTAAAACTGTTTTGATGTTCATTTGTTCATTAAGTTCTTTAGCTTTATCTTGTCTAAAAATAGCCTTGCTGGATAGAGTAATCTTGGTTGTAGGTTCTTGCTCTTCATCACTTTGAATATTTCCTGCCAGTCCCTTCTGGTCTGCAAAGTTTCTGTTGAGAAACTTAGTGTGGGCCTTATTGGATTCATCAAATTTAGAACTCTGTACTTCCTGGGCTTGTCTATTTCCTGAGCCAGGGAAATTTTCTGTCATTTCTTCAAATAGGTTTTCTTTCTTTCTGTTTTTTTTTTTTAATTAAATATATTGGGGTAACATCCTAATATATAAAAAGCCAGGGGCTGTCACAACCGAAAAAACCAGACAGATGATCAAACACAGGCTGCGTGGGGTGACCAGGCCGGCAGGGGGGTTAGTGAGGGACGACCAAACAACTGAACAGCAGGCTGAGTGGGGTGACCAGGCCAGCAGGGAGGGCAGTT
>NW_005371038.1:2163072-2165393 GCF_000412655.1 Myotis brandtii | reverse complement strand
GATCAGGCAGGCAGGCAGGTGAGCAGTTAGGAGCCAGCAGTCCCAGATTGTGAGAGGGATGTCCGACCGCCGGTTTAAGCCCAATCCCAGGGATCGGGCCTAAACCGGTGGTCGGACATCCTCTGAGGGGTCCTGGATTGGAAAGGGTGCAGGCTGGACTTAGGGGACCCCCCCTTGCACAAATTTCGTGCACCAGGCCTCTAGTTGATAAATAAAATCATATCGATTTCAAGTGTACATTTCTGTGATACATGATCTGTATATTGCATCATGTGCTCACCACTTACAGTCAAATCAGTTTTGGGGTTTTTGTTGTTGTTAATCTCACCTGAGGATATTTTCCCATTGATTTTTAGAGAGAGTGGAAGTGAGGGGAGAGACACAGACAGAGAAACATCAATATGAGAGAGACACATTGATTGGTTGCCTCCCATATACGCCCAACCAGGGATCGAGCCCACAACCTAGGTATGTGCCCTGACCAGAAATCGAACCTGCAACCATTTGGTGTGTACGGGATGACGCTCCAATCAACTGAGTCACCTGGCCTTGGCTATCCTTCTTTTGGGATTCTTTTTTCTTTTTGCTGTTCTGATTGGGTGTTTTCTACTACCTTGTTTCCAAATTGTTGACTCAGCCTTCTGCTGCATCTACTCTACTGTTGATTTCCTCTAATGCAGCGATTCTCAACCTGTGGGTCGAAACCCCTTTGGCGGTCGAACGACCCTTTCACAGGTGTCACCTAACACCACCCTGCATATCAGATATTTACATTTCAATTCATAACAGTAGCAACATTACAGTTATGAAGTAGCAGTGAAAATAATTTTATGGTTGGGTCACAACATGAGGAACTGTATTTAAAGGGCCAGAAGGTTGAGAACCACTGCTCTAATGTATTCTTGGTTTCAGTTATTATGGTTTACATTTCTGACTAATTTTTAAAAATGTTTTCTATCTCCATTTTTATAGTTCCTATATTGCTGTTGAGGCTCTCACTGAGTTCATTGAGCATCCTTATAACCAGTGTTTTGAAATCTGCCCCTAGTAGATTGCTAGTCTACATTTTGTCGAGTGCTTTTTCTGGAGTTTTTTCTGTTCTTTCATTTGGGACATGTTTCCCCCCTATTTTGGCTTCTTCCTGTGTTTGTGTCTGTGTATTAGGCAGAGCTGCTTCATTTCTCAGTCTTGGTAGAGTGGCCTTATGTAGTGGGTATCATGTGGGGCCCCGGGTGCTCCAGGACTGTCCCTTGTGTGCGTGTGTGCCTCCTGTTGTAGTTGAGCCTTGATTGCTGTTGGCACATCAGTAGGAGGGATTGGCCCGCAGGCTGGTTGGACGGCTGTGATTCCACTGGAGGACTTGTTTGTGCAGGGGCTGACCCTATGCAGCAGGATTCGCGTTAGTGGGGCTCTGGTGAGTGCCCAGTTTGCCCTTGGAATGTGTCATCTGTGGGGGTAGTTGAATGGTGCTCTGGTGTGGTCTGAAGCTGACCACCAAGGTGTTGTTTCTTGGGCCTTTTGGAGGTACAGGCCAAGGTCAGCTGTTGCCTGTCCCCTGCCCAGGGCTACTTAATATGAGCTACAAGTGATCTGCAGCCCTAGCTGGTTTGGCTCAATGGATAAAGCATCAGCCTGTGGACTGAAGGGTCCAGGTTCAATTCCGGTCAAGGGCACATGCTAGGGTTGCGGGCTCAATCCCCAGTAGGGGGTATGCAGGAGGCAGCCAATCAATGACTCTCCCTCATTATTGATGTTTCTATCTCTTTCTCCCTTCTTCTCTGAAATCAATGAAAAAAACACAAAGCCACAAAGTGATCTGCAGATGGTTGCCACTTGTGCTGAGCTCAGAGGTGTCTGGGAGAAGCTAAGCTGCAAACTGAGGCCAGCTGGTGCTAGTACTAGGCTCGGAGTCACTTAGCAAGAGGTATGGGACACTTTAAGGCCAGCTACTGCTATTTTGGTGTTTATGAAACTGAGAGATTTTAGGAAAGTCTGCAGCATGAACCAAAACAGGCCATTTGTATGGAAAAGCCACTGGAAGGGGCTTGGGTGGGCCTGCAGGATGGGTAGGGCAGGGTCTCAGGGAATCACCAGGACTGGGCAAACTGTGTTAGCCAGGACTACGGAGCCTCAGATATGGTGCCTTCCTTCACCTATAGCAGTGGTTCTCAACCTTCTGGCCCTTTAAATATAGTTCCTCATGTTGTGACCCAACCATAAAATTATTTTCGTTGCTACTTCATAACTGTAATGTTGCTACTGTTATGAATCGTAATGTAAATATCTGATATGCAGGATGGTCTTAGGCGACCCCTGTGAAA
>NW_005371038.1:2157598-2163014 GCF_000412655.1 Myotis brandtii | reverse complement strand
GCTCAGCAAAGGAACAATGACCTCTGCCAGCACTTCTGTCTGGGAGAAGGCTGCCCTTTCAGTTAGTTCTCGCCCTGAAGCCAGACAGACAATTCAGTTCTTCCCTGTTGTCTCTGGTTCCTTCCAAGCTGCTGTCCCAGCGCTGAGCTCAGTGAGTCTGAGTAAGTCCATGTGTGGGCCCTTTAAGAGGAACTACCTGGAACCCCAGCAGCCTCTGTCTTAGCTACAATCCCCACTGGTTTCCACAGCCAGAAATTATGGGGACTTCACTTCCCAGCACTGGAAACCTGGGGAGCCCAGTGTGGGGCTGGGACCCTTGCTTCTCAGGGGGACCTCTGCAGCTGAGATAGCTCCCCAGCTTTTTTACCAGCAGGTCTGTGTCTCTGCCCCTCTTACCAGTTTCAAAGTGGCTTCTTCGTTATATCCTTGGTTATAGGATTTCTGTGCAGCTAGATTTCAGAGGTTCTCAGCGGTGGTTGTTTGGTAGTTTAGTTGTAATTTTGATGTGGTCATGGGAGGAGGTTTACCTATTCCGTTATCTTGATCAGAGGCTGACATACACAAATCTTATAACCCAGCAACGTGGCTCCTAGGTACATCCCCCATAGAAACACAGACACATGTCCACCTGTACATGAATGTTCACAGCAACATTATTCATAATTGCTAAAAACTGAAAATATCCCAAATATCCATCAGCAGTAGACTAGATCGATGAACACAGTGAGTACTGCACAACATTGCATGAAAGCCTCCAGAGACCCAACAGCCTGGGCGATGCTGACCAACATGGGCTTGCGATGTGAAGCAGGTTTGGGATAAACAGCTAAGTGGGCAAACAGCGGCACCCAGAGCGGGCGGCCTGCGTCCAGGCGCCTCCGATTCAGAAGCGAAAGGGGTTTGCGGGTGGCAGCGCGAGGTGGCACTGCTGCCGGCGCAGCCTGGCCCCGAGGAGCCGCACCTGGAGCCCCGCGTCCTAGGGCACTGGCCCGCGGCTCCGCACAGCCACTGTTCTAGATGGAAAGAGACTCAGGAGGATAACCAAGTGCTATGCGTGGCTTTGAAATTAATTAGCTCTGACCTACCTGCTAGCACCAGTGAGCAAAGACGGTGCCATGCAGTCCCTCACGGAGGCCCTCCTCACTCCTGACGTTGAGGGGTGAATGTCATGACACCCGCAGCTTACTCATAGAACAATATGCAGGTGTTCGCCGTATCCTTCTTTCAACTTTCTGTGGATTTAAAAATGTTCAGGAGAAAAATTAAGAAAAAGAGTCTCTAAACATCCATATAATTAAAAAGTAAAACTAAGTTGTTTTTGTTTTGTTTTTTTAAAAAATTGATTTAAAAACAATAGGGGCCATAACACTTTATGGTCGAAATATTTCTAAGGCAAATTGTATGGCTTAATTCTACGTTCCGGTCAGTCGCTGAAGAGAAGTGCGGGTAAGGGGGTACAGAGCGGCACCGTCAGGGGAGTGACCAGACAGCGGCGGACAGCGGGCCGGGACCCGCACGCACAGCCCCAGGAGGGGACAGTGGCCTCTGGAACCGCATGCAGGTGCTGCCGGACAGAGGCGGAGCTCAGGCCTGGCCCTCGCTAGCTGCAGGGGCCCGGGCAAGCGTTTTCCGTTTAATTTCCTCAGGTTACTTTATCAAACATTAGAGGCTTAACACGGAACAATTCACGAATTGCAGGCAGATGTGTGTTAAATTTTTAGCAAAGTATCTGGCATAATAAGTGCATCAAGGTTGGTGCTATTATGATCACAACCATATTTTACACAATTAGGCAGGAATGGGCATTCTGGAGTTACAGCCCCACACACGAGGGCAGGGGGCCACCTGAGAGCGACGGCCCCTAGTGGGAGGGGCACCTGGGACCAAACCAACAGCCTGGCCCCCAAATGCAGACCCGGTGGCCCTCACGCTGTCACTGCTACTGTATGTCCTTGGGGAATTTATTTCATCTTCCCAAGTCTGTTTTCTGAACAAATGGCAAATGCACAGAATAAATGGTAGCAATTTTTATTAAAATCTGAATGGATATATTTAAAACATTTTCATGATGTTTTATTATTTTAATAAAGACTTACTGAACTGAGTTATACAGGAATTCTTACCTTCATATGGAAATGACAAGGTGTTTTGTTTTCGGAGAAGGCCTAGGTCAGGCGGATGACCTCTGTCACAGAAAGTGTAATTTGAAACAATAGCCGCCCAGCTCTCCGCTGGGTTTCAGGCAGGAAAGCTGCTGAGAAGACAGCGAGTGCATCCGCCTGCTGCCTCATCCTTGACACTTGGAAAGTTCAGAAAAGTGGAGAGGCTAAGAAACCCATCACCTACGTTGAATACTTGCTAACTGTGTCAGTCAGGAAAGGCTGGGTTATACTTTAGTGACAAACAATCCTAGTGGCTTTTAAAGCAATACAATTTACTACTAAGGGTTCAGCATAGGTTGGTGGGAGGTTGGGGCTGTACTTCTAGGCAAAGCCAGAGGAGCTGGTGCCAGGGTGGTGGAGCTGGGGCTGCTGTGGGCCAGCAGCAATGCCTGGCAGAGAACCAGCCGAAGCAGCCACTGCCCGCCTCTGGGAGCGGACCTGCAGGGCTGACCCCCCATCTCCAGGCGCTGCCTGCAATGCCCACAGGAGCATAGAGTCAAGCAGAACAGCTTCTGCAAACCCTGGCAGTACTGTCATGGCCTGCCGCTCATCACACAATGAACTTACCAGATCGGACTTAAATAAATAAAGACCTTAATCAAATCTAAAAACATAATGAATTGTGTAGGGAAGGAAACCCTGCTCCAAGCCAATCCATCACTAG
Organism: Myotis brandtii; assembly: GCF_000412655.1. Taxonomy (NCBI): domain Eukaryota; kingdom Metazoa; phylum Chordata; class Mammalia; order Chiroptera; family Vespertilionidae; genus Myotis; species Myotis brandtii. Next base: position 2,160,188 of record NW_005371038.1, on the reverse strand, counting down.
CTTTGTCTTTGCAGGAATGTCTTATAACGGAGTCAGCCAGGCCTCTCTCCCCCGCCGCCTCGGGGGGCGACTCCAGCTGCGCGCTCCTGGGCGTTGCTGAGCAGAACTCAGTGAATGGCACGCGGGTTGTTTCCATTCCGGGGCTATTACAGGTAAAACTTGTGCAAGTTTTTGTGAAAAGAACGTTTTTAATTTTCAGGGTCATAAGGGCAGCGCATGTTTAACTCTGAGAAATTGCCCCATTCCGCACCCCAGCGTGTGAGGGTTTAGTTTCTTGTATCCTCACCAGCACTGGGTGTGTCTGCTCACTCATTCCGATAGGTGTGCTCGCTCTCTCTTTCTTGGGAAATTCTGTGGATTAGTTAATCATAAATAAAAAGCATAACCTCTGTCACCTCTTACGTACCTGGAAGGAAAAATATGGAAAGCGGCTGCTGAGGGGAAAAATACAAACACCCGGAGGAGTAAGGTTTACACACAGCAGCAGCAGCAGCAGCAGCAGGGGTCGCTGCCAGATGTTCTAAAGGAAGAATAATAACAATGGCTCTCCCTCTAACAGGAGGACCGCACACAGCCAGCGGCACACTCCAGTGTTGGGGTACACAGAACCTCCCAGGCTGAATCTAATAGACACCAGTTTCACACACACACACACACACACACACACACACACACACACCCTAACAGTGTACACATACATGCACACACACCCTGACAGTGTACACACACATATGCACATACACCCTGACAGTGTACACACACATGCACACACACCCCGACAGTGTACGCACACACACCCTGACAGTGTACACACACGTACACACACACCCTGACAGTGTACACACACGCACACACACCCTGACAGTGTACACACACACACACACACCCTGACAGTGTACACATGGACATTTCAACAAACGGAAGCAATATCTGGACACTAGGCAGAATCAGTGCAGACTCAGGGGCCCGCTCTCTACTCCCATAACATGAAAAGCCACCCCACGTGGCCGGCCGGGCCGACCTGGGAACAGCTGCCAGGTTCCTGAAGGGGCCGCTGGCCTCTGTCAAGCTTGGGGGTGGGAGGGCGTGGAGGGGGAGCCGTGGGCCTCCGGGCCTGGCTTACTGTTGAAGTCCTGTGCTGTTTGCTGCACAGATTTAGAAAGCGCCAGAGGACAAAAACAGAACAGACCGGCGATTGCCTGGAAGCCCCTCCCTCTCCTGCCTCTACAAGACCAGCAGCGGAGGCGGGAAGGCACCGAGTCTGCTCAGTTACAAGCTGTGTCGAAGACATCATCGACAATATGTGCTGATTCCGCAACAATTCCACAAGCTATACCTACGTGGACTGCGAATTGGCAGACTATAAACTGAGAAGCTGATGGCAATAAGGTAGAGAAATGTAGCTAAACTTCCCATTTCCAAACAATGGTAGGATATGGCCCAATTCACACCTTAAAGAAAATATTGGAGCCAGAGAACAGGAAGTAATGGGCAAAGTAACTCAGAAAGTAAGTGCACTAATCAGACAAGGAAACATTATCTCATAGAAATAGCAAATTGGGTTCCAGAAACCTTAGGACACTATGGACAAAGTCTTTGATGACAAGGGCCGAGCAAGGACACATGCCTTTAAGCACTGAGGCCGTTTTAACAGGATCTGCTGAAGGAAGCCTGTCGGCTGTCAAGGGAGAAATGAGTGATGGAGGAGATGGACTGAGCCAGACACCGCAGATGCACAGAGTATGGGAGGCCTGTCTGCGCGCCGTGGCTGCACACGCGGGGTTAGCACTTGCTGTGCCCGCTGCGCAGTGCCCGGGCCTCTCTCCAGTAACGCCTGCTCACGCAAGGACGTCACACAGTCACACTGGACAGCCCGACCCAAGGGCAGGCGGGCAGGGTGTGGTGGTGCACCTGGAGGGGCCTCCTGCCCCCTTCTTCTCCAAGCGGGGTGAGGGCTGGGAGTTCCTCGGACTCATCTGGCCTACACAGATGTAAGAAACATCAATTTAAGACAGCGAGGACCGAAAAAAACAAAACAAAACTAGGTCCTACTCTCCCAAAAGACCCGTGGCAATAACTAACCAGCTCCGGAACTAGAGGAACCAAAATGCCAGGGAAAAGCTTTACAAAGTCAATGCTATTACATGTAAGTGAATAAGCTCTAAAACATGGTTGGTACATGCAGAGTTTAAAACTGTATTAAAAGCGGCATGAGTAATATTCCTATTTTACATTTATCCTTGGACAACTTATATTAGTTTGACAATTCTGGGTTCAAAAATAGATATATGTACCTTTTATCTAACCTCATCATTTTAAACTTTCCATATTTCCTCTGTTGGGTTTGTGGGTCAGATAAATCATCATTCTTTTTTTAAAATAGTTTTTATTTTATTTTTATTTTTTCACTAGAGGCCCAGCGCACAATTAAATCATGCTCGTGTAGAGTTCCCTGGGTCTAGCCTGCCATCAGGGCCATGTCCGCCGCCCCACAACGTCTTGCACACTCCGCGGACGCTGCTGGCACCCCTAGATGCTTCACTGATGCTGCCGGAGCCCGCGACGCTCCACCGACGCTGCTGGCACCCGG
>NW_005371038.1:2149410-2157548 GCF_000412655.1 Myotis brandtii | reverse complement strand
GGGTGGCGGGAGGGCCCGAGAGGTGCTCCATGCACCTCCTGGTGACCGGTCGTTTGGTCATTATGGCGTTACAGCCACTGGCCTTTTATAATATAGATTGTTAATCCTCACCCGAGGATATTTTTTACATGGATTTTTAGAGAAAGTGGAAGAGAGGGGGAGAGACACAGAAAGAGAAACCTTGATGTGACCGAGAGGCACATCAATTAGTTGCTTCCCGCCTGCTCCTGACCTAGGCCGGGGATGGAGCCCACAACTGGGTTATGTGCCCTTAACCAGAATCAAACCTGAGACCCTTCAGCCTGTGGGCTGATGCTCTAACCATTGAGCAATCGGCTAGGGCAAATTATCATTCTTTACACAAAATATTTTAAGGCACAAAAATATATACATATACAGTATATTTAACTAATTAAAGAATAACTGCTGTTTTCTACAAGTGCAAAAAATGGGGGGAGCCTCTAAAATGGTACCAGACACAAAATAGACTTCTTAAGGGACAAAATTAGGGTTTCCAGGATTCGTTGTAGCTAGAAAAAGCTGACTCCATTGATATGTGCCTTGTGCTTTGTAGGTAATTCTAATGTTCCACTAGGGCTGAGAACCATCACTACCTGTGAGCTGCCCATTAATTTTACAAACTCCCCCGATACGTGAAAGGGGAAACGAGTGATAATATTAATGGCGTCAGTGGAGTTCTGCTTTCCTGCAGCTCCAGGGGGCCTGTGCCTGGCCGGGAGCCGGCTTTGCACACACGCGCGATGGCCAGCTCTGGTGGTTGGGTTGATGCATTTTCTAGCAACAAAGGTCTCACAGAACTTTCTGAGCAGCTCAGCCTGATCGCAGAAGGTCACATTATTAAATTAGCACCAGATTCCTTTCCGAAGAACTCACTGGCCATAGAATTTAAGTTTGTCAGACATGCTTATAGGCACTGAAATAAGTGATATTAAAATTAAAAATTAAATTCCTAGTAATCTTTTAACAGGAAAATACCTTAAAATGGGAAGTTCGCCTATGCTGGTGGCTTTCAGCTTATTTAAACGAGACCCACAGGATTCCTTTAGCATTGAATGTTGTTCATGGACCCCATTGAAAAATGCAGCGTTCAAGCAAATATAACTAAAGAAGGACACTCCAATGATTTGTTTGAGAATTACTACAATACTAACACATTTACACCACCTACTCTGCAATTCTAATTTAAGAGCCAAATGTTGGGCCTGGAGATACTTCTAAAATTAAGTAATAATGGGGGCAGGGATTGGTCCTAGTTCTGAGTGATTTCCTGGTAAAGATACAGACCTAGTTTTTATTTGTTCAACAAGAAGAACACATATTTTTGAGCATCTAATTAGTGTCAGGCATTGTAGCCGACCGTTAGATTCCATGGCAGCGAGATGTACACGTGCTGTTCTCCTGGACCCCACAGCCCGGCAGTGACTGGTGTGGGTCCGAGAACACACATGGCAGCCACAGGCGTTGTCAGCGTCATCATCGAGGCACCGGCCCGGGCACTGCTCCATCCCGTCTCCCCTAATGAAAGTCTGCGCGGCAGCACCCCAGTGCTGTGCTGGTAAAGACACGTGTTCCAAAAGTAAAAATTGTAAAATACATGTTCTGACATGAAGTCAGCTTTCTCTTTGGGGCTGAAAATGCCTTTTGACTCCACCGGCAGAAGATCCCGGGGCAGGGCGGCTCTGCAGATGGCAGTGCTGTGACAGCCCTCTGGGAGCTCTAGACCTGCTCCCTCCCTAGGGCTCTGCAGCCCCAGCCTGGACCACTGGCAGGGGACATCGCTGTTGCTTGAAAAGTAAGTTGTCGGATATGCGTGATATTCTTGTGTTTTCTCCTTCTCGTCCTCTTTCAGTGTGATAATTTACTATTTCCAGGAAAACCTGGATGTTGTCTCCCTTTTCTCCTGAACTACAACCACTACCTTTTTCTTAGAAAAAGTCAGAGGCTCCTCTGTGGTGGGCGCTCTGCGTCAGCCTCCTGAGTGGCAGCCACTCACACTGTCACCACCACAAACACGTGGGCCACGGGAGGTCCCACTGCTGCTGATTCCCGGACTCGCAGTCAGGAGTCTTCTAGCACATCTACTACCACATCTGCCGTTCTGCGACAGGACACCCCTATAGCAATGTCTGCCTCACTTCCTGGGTTACTGATACATTCAGCACCTCACAGAGACCCTCAGACAGCACTGTGCTGGCTGGGCGACCTGCACAGGAACTTGGCTGTGGGCGGTGGGGATCAACACCGCGCACTGGTTTTTTTTGGCTCCAGGCCAAAATGGAATATTTCCATCCCTCACTGCAGGTTGGCAAACTTTTCATTATCTGAAAACATTTTGTGGCCTGCATGAAAGAAACTTTGCTTTGAGAATGAAAATGCTATAAAAATATGCTTTGGATGAAGCCCCTTATGAAATACTAGAGGCCCAATGCACGAAAATTCGTGCAAGAGTAGGCCTTCCTTCCCCTGGCTGCCAGCATGGGCTTCCCTCCAGCACCAGGGACTTGGGTTTCCCTCCTCCGGCCCCACCGGCAGGCACCTGGGACCCGGGCTGGCTTCCCTCTGGCCCTGGCTTGGCCAGGAAGGATGTCCGAAAGACATCAGGTCTAATTAGCATATTACCCTTTTATTATTATAGACTAGAGGCCCAGTGCACAAAAATCGTGCAGGGGGGGGGGCGGTCCCTCAGCTCGGCCTGCACCCTCTCCAATCCGGGAACCCCTCGAGGGATGTCCAACTCACAATCCAAGACTACTGGCTCCTAACTGCTCACCTGACTGCCTGCCTGATCGCCCCTAACTGCCTCTGCCTGCCCACCTGATCACCCCCTAATTGCTCCCCTGTGGGCCTGATTGCCCCAACTGCCCTCCCCTGCAGGCCTGGTCTCCCCCAACTGCCCTCCCCTACTGGCCTGATTGCCCCCAACTGCTCCCCCCTGCCAGCCTGATTGCCCCTAACCACCTCTGCCTAGGCCCCCGCCATCATGGCTTTGTCCGGAAGGATGTCCAGTCTAATTAGCATATTACCCTTTTATCCTATATAATAAAAGGGTAGTGTGCAAATTGTCCCCTCGACCAGGAGTTTGTCTGGGAGTTCAACCAGGGCATGGGGCCAGCCAGGAAAAGGGAGGGAGGCCTGACTGGTGGTGACGGCGGCCACAGCAGGAGGCCTGAGGAAGGGAGGGGGTACTCGGCCAGCGGCCAGCAGCCACTAGGGACCCTACCAGTGCACGAAATTCGTGCACTGGGCCTCTAGTTAGTGTAGATTCTCCTAGGAAAATCCAGAGGACAATGATGTCTCAGGCATCGCAGGCAGAAGAAAGCCTTGGGATGCTGACGATCTCGACTTTGGTGACAGCTATTTGGGAAAAGTTAAGTGAAATAGGCGATCAAATCAAAATGAGGAGACAGAAGCAGCAGCAGAAGCTGAAACGCAATTATTTCATGGTGCTCCTGTTACAACTGAGAATTGCTTAAGTTGGGAGGCCACGTTTAATGCAGAACTCTTGGAAATTAAAAAGAAACAAGTGAAAGACGAACAAGCAAGAAAAAATAAATTGTGTGGGAACAGCTACTGGAAACAGATCATAACCTTGGTGCATCTGCCCAGTCCTGGGAGGGTGCTGACACCCGGGGGGTCTGAGCCTGTTCCAGGTGATGCATGGAGCAGAGCGAGCTGGTGAGGGTGGCCCAGCTGCAGCCCTGCGGGCCGGACTGACCGGGACCACGCAGGGGCCCTCCACTGCAGAGGCAGGACTGCCGCAGCGTCTGTGCTATTTGAGGGTCTTGAGTTTCCTTTGTTTTGTTTTTGTTTTTTTAAGAAAAAATAATTCTCAGAAGAATATTCTTCTGATAGCTTTAATCATTAAACTTAATAAACTGACCTTACAATTTCAAAATTTAAATTAACTTTAAAAAGCAAAACTCAACTATTTGCTGTCTCAGAGAGACACACTTTAAGTATCTGTCCTTTGTAACGTTTGAAAGCATACTTCACTTTCTGACATGGACAGAAATAACTGAGATAACTCCCTAGAAAGTCCTCCCTTCCACAATGAAACCCTGACAAGCAGCGGGATTGGCTGTAGCTAAAAATTAAGACGGAAGTGTGGTTTGCTTGTGGCATCTGCCCACCCGTTCAAGTCCTCCCCGACCCCCACGCAACCAAAGCCCCCGTCCAGGGTGCACCCTCTGACAACGCAGCCTGAGCTCTGTGCTCTGCGGGCGTGGCTCCTCGTCCCAGGCCCTCCCGGGCCAGGTGTCTGTGATTACACAATTTGGAAAAGTAATTCACTGAAGTTACTCACTAACAACATATTCCTATTCCGTGACGTGGCTGTAACAAGGGCAGCCAGTGTCTCCATCATCATAACTGATATTTATCGAACATACTCAGTGCTAAGCACAGCACAGGTGTATCCACGTAGTCCTCCCCAGGAGCTTCTCGAGGCAGGTGTGATTGTCAATGTTTCCTAATCCTAACAGGGAAGCTGAAGTGTGTAGAAGTGAGTCTCCCTCCCGCCACGCACAGTTACATGTTACTGTTCCAGGGTTAATAACAGGATTTAAACTAGTGCATCTGATTCGGAGACACAGTCCCTGGAAGCTAAGGAACGGTCGGGCATAATGAGAGGAGCATGAGAAGGGACACCGGGGCAAGTAGCCTTTTTGTCCTTTGAAAGCACTTCAGTAGCCCCGACCTATACATTGGTCCTGTGACAAGGTCTTTGTGGGCGAAGAAGAAGCCCACCAAGTGAAGGCAGCGCTGGCTGCTGCGGTTCAGGTCCCTGCGCACGTTCCCGCCTGTGTTCTCTACAACCAGAAAGGCGGCTCTTCTCCCCACATTACAGATGAGGAAACATAAATGCTTAAAAGTTATAAAGTGAGACATTATAAAATAGCGTATACCGATCCTTTCTTTCAATAAGCTGATCTCATGAGAGTGAAAGGTAAAACACACACGTAATATGTCAGGTATGACTTTGTTACTACAAATCTGTATTTGGTGTGATCACTTCTTACAATAAGTTTGTATTCAGATATCACGTGTAAAATGAAAATAACAAGAACAAATGTGACTCAGGACCATTTTCTGAGGGTGAAAACATCTGCGTCTCGCAGGAGACGCGTGGCTCTGAGCAGCTTGGTGGCTTCGCTCACCGAGACCGGGGCACCCGCTGGGGCCCAGCACAGCGCTCTGAATGTTGCTCGCAAATAAACCTATTTTTCTTGCTCTCCAAAAGCGAAATATTTCCTGTTGCGCACACCAAACAGTCAGTCCAAGACTAATGACATGGCCATCTGCTGCTAAAATATTCGCTGCTAGTATTAGTGGAGAGAAATGGTGCGCCTGCATGTAAGGTGCTTAAGGGAAATGAATGCAACACGATTATAGTAATCAGTCATTATCGAACGTTGTAGTTCGTTATTAATAATTATGTGTAAAAGGATATTGTAAAAATTAAGTTATGAACTTTTTATTAAAACGTTCTTACATACCGTTATATTGGCTGGGCCACAAAAACATTTGTTGTGGGCTGTGGGCCGCGGGCCGCGAGTTTGACATGCTTGTCCTACACTACAGATTTAGTTACTGTTCAATGTGTTCCCTATGTCGCCACTGGGAGCTCTTTCTCTGGGTTTCTGTAACTGGCTCACAAACTCTCATAACGAGGCGTCATTTTGAGCACTTCCTTACCTTTTGGCATCACACACCTTCCAGGCTCATCTTGCATATTTCCTACGTTGCCTCCATGCTAGAATCAGCTATTTCTCCGAGGAGCGCTTTTACTGACGAATGGTATTGGAAACTAACCAAGATCTGAGCACTACCTACTCATTGCTACCTGAGTGTCATTGCTTCTAGGTCACCTCAGCCGAGAGAGCAAGGAATATATGTGTGCGTGCTAAGCTGTGTATATAAACTTACCTAAACATTTTAATATATCACATCTGTGTCTACTCTGAGCTAAACGTGAGTTTCTACTGATGTCACCAACTTTATTCCCTTATCCCACGGGCCATTCCAGCCCCCCAGGCCCAAGGCTTTTCCGTACTCTCCCACTCCAACAGTGAGAAACTGGCTCCCACCATCTGCCACCCATTTATTTAATTTTTCATTCACTTAACAAAATTCTAAGTGTTAGTACCCATTAATGGCATTATTCCTTCTGATGCTCCAATTGCCTCAGATTTGGCCAGTGGGTTCCCTTCCAGGCTGTGTCCTCTCACCTCATTGTTTTCTGGCGGGATGATATTCTGGACTCACCTTTCATTCTTTCTTAGATATAGAATCAGCCATATCTTTAAGGAGCCCTAATCCACCCTCTTTAATGGGATATAATTTACATACCATACAATTTACCCATTTAAATGTATAAAAGCCAATGTTTTTAAGTATATTCTCAGATATATACTACAATTTATTATATTTTGAAGAATATTTACCATAATCACCATGATCAATTTTAGGATATCTTCATCACCCCCCAAAGAAGCCACATATCCTTTAACTATTGTTCCCGAATGTCCCTGTCTTTCCCATCCCTAGACCATGATGGCATGTATCTTCAGAGTCTGGTGCATGTGTGTGCGTGTGTGTGTGTGTGCGCGCGCATACAATTTGCAACAGTGGGGTTGTCCATTTCTGGGAAATCATGACCACAGAGAATCTAATGAAGAGGGTAGAGTTTCCGAACAGAGTATAAGAGGGGATTGATCAAATTTCCCACATCTGGGAGCAGGGGTGAGGACAGGTAGGGGGAAGCCCTGATGATCATTTGTGGAAAGCAGATGATAGACACAGTAATAACTAAGAACCCGGATTCCGGAGTCCAGTGTTTACTAGTAAGTCTCAGCTCCGTAACATGTAGCTGTGGGACTCTCAGTGACTTAAGGCTTCGGTTGCCTAATCTGTGCAACAACTACTCTCTGCCCCTGGGTGCAGGAAGTCAGGGCACAGTGGGCGTGGCCAGGGCCCATCAATGGGCCCTACATAGTCTTGGTGGGGGTGGGGTGCAGTGTCTGGTCACAGAGGCCTCTTCAGGGCACCATGCTTCTCTGCGGACGAGGTCCTCCAGTGCGGCTCATGGAACACTCCAAGGCTTGGAGATGTGGTTTTCTGGGTTTGCCATTCACACTCAGAGATGAGTACTCAGGGTAGGTGGAAAGGGAGGCCTTCTGGAAAGTAAGCCCACTACAGAGCCTTAGAGAACACTTGCTAAAGAAGGTATAGAAAAGCATTAAAAAGAGACCCAAAGAAATTCAGGGACTAGTGTTATAATTGTTATTTTGGGAATAGAGCATGAGTAAAATTGTGCCCATTCTTTGTACCTTGAACTAAAGTTTTAAATATTTAGAATGACTATTTAATACATAAGCGTTTTGCATAAAATTGCACAGATAACTATCTCACCTTGAATAGAGTTTTATATATATACTAGTGGCCCGGTGCATGAAATTCGTGCATGGAGGGGGGGGTTGTCCCTCAGCCCGGCCTGAACCCTCTCCAATCTGGGACTCTTTGGGGGATGTCTGACTGCCAGTTTAGGGATTGGGCCTAAACTAGCAGTCGGACATCCCTCTCGCAATCCCGGACTGCGGGCTCCTGACCGCTCCCCTGCCTGTCTGCCTGATTGCCCCTAACCACTCTGCCTGCTGGCCTGCTTGCCCCCAACTGCCCTCCCGCACCAGCCTGCTTGCCCCCAATGGCCACCCCCACCGGCCTGACCACCCACAACTGCCATCCCATTTTGGCCTGATTACCCACAACTGCCCTCCCCTCTGGGCCCCTAACCGCCTCTACCTGGGCCCCGCCACCATGGCTTTGTCCAGAAGAATGTCTGGAAGGTCTCCTGGAAGGTCTTCCAGTCTAATTAGCATATTACCCTTTTATTAGTATAAACTAGAGGCCCGGTGCACAAAAATTTGTGCAGTCGGGGGGGAGAGGGGGTCCCTCAGCCCGGCCTGTGCCCTCTTGCAGTCTGGGACCCCTCGGGAGATAATGACCTGCTGGCTTAGGCCTGCTCCCGGGTGGCAGAGGGCAGGCCCAATCCCTAGGTGCAGCCCCTGGTCGGGCTCAGAGCAGGGCCGATTGGGGAGTTGGGGCACCGCCCCCTGTCA
>NW_005371038.1:2144728-2149134 GCF_000412655.1 Myotis brandtii | reverse complement strand
GGAGCTCCCCCCTGTCACGCACAGAGCAGGGCCGATCAGGGGGTTGGTGCGCTGCACCCTGTCAAACACAGAGCCGCAGGGCAATCAGGGGATTGGGGAGCTCCCCCCTATCAGGCACAGAGCAGGGCTGATCAGGGGTTTGGGGCGCCTTCCCCTGTCACGAACAGAGCAGGGTGGATAGGGAGGTTGTGGCCCCGCCCCCTGTCACACACAGAGCCGCAGGGCGATCAGGGGGTTTGGTCGCTGCCCCCTATCACGCTGATTCTGGTGCCGGGAGGCATCGCGGCTCTGCTGATTCCGGTGCTGGGAGGCATATTACCCTTTTACTATATAGGATAGAGGCCTGGTGCACGGGTGGGGGCCAGCTGGTTTGCCCTGAAGGGTGTCCTGGATCAGGGTGGGGGTCCCCACTGAGGTGCTTGGCCAGCCTGGATGAGGGGATGAAGGGTGTCCTGGATCAGGGTGGGGGTCCCCACTGGGGATGGTGCCAGCCTGGGTGAGGGGCTGGGGCAGTTTGCAGGCCAGCCACGCCCCCATGGGGTGAGGGTCCCCGCTGGAGGGCCTGGCCAGCCTGGGTAAGGAGTTGAGGGCTGTTTTCAGGCTGGCCACACCCCTCAGTGGGGACCCTCACCCCGATGGTGGCGTGGCCAGTCTGGGTGAGGGGCTGAGGGCCGTTTACAGGCCCCTCCCTCGGTAGCCAGCCCGGGCCACCCTAGCCTCCTGCTCGCTCCGGCCTACTCCGTGGCTGCTGCCAACAGGCCCCTCCTTCAGTGGCTGGTGCAGGTGGGTGGAAAGCTTGGCTTCCTCTGTTGCCAGGGGCGACCAAGCCTCCCGCCAGCTCCAGCTGGCTCTGTGGCTGCCGCCATCTTTGCCCCGCTAATTTGCATATTCCCTCCTGATTGGCTGTGGGGTGTCGTGGAGGCATGGTCAATTTACATATTTGTTTACTATTAGTGTAGGTAGTATCATCTGATTATTATCTTTGTGCACATGTAGTTTTGAAATTGTTTTTTAAAATATAGAACACAAAGATTGCAAGTGTCTCTATGTGTCACCATAAATGTATACCCTCAGAGATTTAACATGGTTGTAATTGTATACACAGTTTCATAAGCTTTACATTATTTGTCAATTATGAAGATGTAATTAGCAATTATTCCCAGATAGCTCAAATGGAAGGACAGCTATTTCTTGTGAAACGTATCAGACTTTAGGGCTGTGAACTTTTATCTTAGTATTCACAAAATTTCATATAAAAATAAAAAATCATGTGTGTGTGGCAGATTATGTTCCTAAATATATGGAATCCCCTTTGTATGTAGCAATAAAATGGAAGCTGGGTGTATGGTCAGCAGCACATGGTTACATTCTTAGGCCCCTTTTGCTGCTGGTTGTGGCGTGTGGGAAGTAGCCACAGGGACAGGTGCCATTTCCAGGTCTTCCACTTGACAGGCCTGAGTGCTCCCCTCGTCTTTCTTGTCTTGCTGGTGGCAGGGAGCAGCCACTGTAGACACAGGAGATGGGAGCCCCATGTTGAATATGGCAGAGGCATCTCACTGCGCCTGACTGTTCACAGTCTCTCCCTCACATTCATGGGTGGTGGCCTGAACTCGGACACAGTGGCCCAGCCATTGCCCTACCATACTACTTTCTCCTTGATTGTTTCAGGCAAGATAGTTTTTTAAAAAATATATATTTTACTGATTTTTTACAGAGAGGAAGGGAGAAGGACAGAGAGTCAGAAACATCGATGAGAGAGAAACATTGATCAGCCGCCTCCTGCACACCCCCTCCCGGGGATGTGCCCACAACCAAGGTACATGCCTTTGACCAGAATCGAAACTGGGACCCCTCAGTCCGCAGGCCGATACTCTATCCACTGAGCCAAACCAGCCAGGGAAGGCAAGATAGTTTTAAAATATTTGCTCATTTTTTCAAAAAGCCCAGAGTTCTGCTTTATTCTTCACATTGTCTTTGCTGAGCTATTCTGTCTCTCTGCTTGTGGTTGGCAACATGTTGATAAGTGTTTATTTTACCAGTGACACCTACGTCCTCCTGAGCATTCTGTGCACAGAACTGCGTTCTAGGAGGGGTGTCTTCTGCCACTCAGGCTGTACTCCAGGAGGTCAGTGCTGGCCATCCTAAAACACACACTAAATATCACATAGAAATAAGCATTAGGAAAACATCAAGGGTGTGGCAGATTGAGAAGACTGTTAGCTGAGAGCTGGCTAGAGGCAAGGGTCCCAAAACCTGTAGCAGATGGTAGGAATAGTGTTGAATACGCCAAACACCTCTGCCAAATGGACACTCATTGCTTCTGGCTCACATTCTTTGCTCCTGGCTCACATCCCTTACTAAAAAGTAGAAAGGAACTGAAGGGAATTAAATTTTATTGGACACCTTAACATTTATTGAGAGGCTCTGCAAAATAGTGATTAAGAACATGAGGAACTGGAGTCAGATATATCAGATATATTAGCTGCAGAGTTTGATAAATAACTTAATCTCAGTGTTTTCATTTGCAAAATGGGGATAATAATACTACCTTCAAAGTTTTCTAAACATTAAATAAAATAACATACCTAAATGTTTGGAACAGACTAAGAAGTCAGTTGATAAACAGCGTATCATTATCTGTTCTGCTCTCATTCCTGGTGCCTAGTGCTTTACATATGCATCTCATCAATCCTATAACATGGGCATAATCTTTCCCATTTTACAGACGAAGAAACTGAAGTTGAAGAATCTGTGTGGTGAAACAGATCTCATTCTAGCTATTTTTCGAATGAAGAAATGGAAGCATGGACTATTTAAATAATTTATGGATGTCCCAAAGTGAAGCAATTATGAAGGTGGGATCCAAAGCCATACCTGTCTATCCTGATGTTTGGCAATTCTACATTTGTTGTCACTCCTGACAGATGGTAATGGTCATGGTGATTACATTAAATTTTAACAATCAATTGTCTTCATACACCAGGATATCATCATGACTACTTTGAGTGAGGACCAGACTCACAACTGTTAGGGAAGGGGCTAGTGTCTCTAAGTTGAGTTTTCCCATCAGGCTCTATGCCCATCAAAACCATAGGCAGTCCTTACTCTGATTTCTTTTTTTAAAAACATTTTTATTGATTTCAGAGAGGAAGGGAGAGGGAGAGAGATAGAAACATCAATGATAAGAGACTCATTGATCAGCTGATTCCTGCACGCCCCCTACTAAGGATCCAGCCCACAACCTGGGCATGTGCCCTTGACTGGAATCAAACCTGGGACCCTTCAGTCCACAGGCTGGTGCTCTATCCACTAGCCAAACTGGCCAGGGCTTACTCTGATTTCTAATATAACCCAAACAATCGATGATTATCTTTCTGAAGTTGTCCTAGTCGATTGCAAGTACTTTCTGAGGTTATGTTATTTAAATAGCACTGTCAGGTGGTCTGTAACTCCTTTATTTGAATTTACAATCTACTGATGAGCCAACATAAAGATATCAAAACAATTAGCAACTAAAACAAGTGAACAGTAGTTATAATAATTACAATAGTTAAGCTATAAATGAAATTGTTTCCTAGCAGTTAAAGTGAACATGATTATCAGACAAGGCAAAAGATACAAGAGGAAGCAAAGTTTTCCCAAACTACAAAAGAGATTTACAAGTGTCATTTTACAAAAGATGGAATGAACAGAGCCCTCAACAATATTCCCGCAGCGGGCGCTGTACACTTGAAGCTAATAGCAAATAACACTGAATGTAAACTGTAATTGAAAAATAAAATTCACAAAAACCAAAAAATGTAGTCAATGTGCAATAGCAGAAATTTGTGTGGCCGAGGGAGTATACTCAGAGCAGCATATTTTTCAAACAATATTCCTAAACACACCTTTCTCGGCTGGGATTTGATAAAAGGTAGGGAGGAGGAAATCCTAAGCTCTGATGAGCACCTAGACAGGACATCGATCTTAGCGTCTCTGGGTGAGGAAGGATCCATCTGCTCTAAGCGCCCTCAGCATCTGGCTGGGGGAGCCCCTGATGTTATACGATGGCGCCTCACTCTTGACCAGCTTGAGCAGGCGGGCTAAGGGGTCCTGTTATTTTGAACTGCACGCAGTAAGCACCGTGTATGTGGACAGGCACGTTAGCCGGTAGCGCGGCTCTCCGGGGCATGAGCAGTAAACCGGATGCCACGCAGAGCTGCACGGTCAGCCAAACGGGACACGAACACAGAGCCCAGGGCACAGCCCAGGGGCGCGGGGAGGAGGCTCCCTGCGGGGAGTTCTCATGCCACCGGCTCCCCACTGTTCCGCAGCCGCGGAGGATCACTTTCTCCCTGTCTCCGCGGGACACGCCTTTATAGCCGGGTTACCCCGGGGCCGGGGAAGTCGGGTTTGGAACGCTGTCA
>NW_005371038.1:2110149-2144138 GCF_000412655.1 Myotis brandtii | reverse complement strand
CGCTGCGACTGCTCCCTGTGAGCGCGGTCAGGGCGAGTGTGGGCGCGGCGAGAGCCCTGCAGCGTGCGGAGGATTTTACCGTGACGCTGCCCCTGACAGTCCCCGCCATCTATCTTAGGAAGTTAGCTGGGGGCACTCTCCCACTCAGGTGAGCAGTTGTGAACATTTTTGTCCTCCGGATGCCGTGCTCAGCGGGGGACCCCTCGCGGATGGTGCGGATGGTGCCCTTGAGTTGCCTCCTGCGGGGGAGACAGGCCTTGGCCTCCGCTCAGTTCAGCGGGGGAGGAGGCTGTGGAAGGCGGAACGAGCCATCGGGGGCGGCCCCTGAGGCTGTGTCCCCTCCCCTTGCCCAGCGGGGAGGCTAAGGGCCTGAGAGGTGTGAGAGCAGTTGGCACCGGACTAACCATTCAGTTAGACGTGCGGTTACCTGAGACGAGACCTGTACTCTCTTAGGCGGAAGCGCGAGCCCTGGTAGTGAGGTGGCTGCGGCGATTGTCAGGCGGTGCGGACGCTGAAGGTCTGGGGCGAGCACAGGCTGTAAGACCCCAAGGGGGCATGGGGTCGGTTATTTGGGGGGTTGGAAGACTCGAGGGGGAGATTCTGAGGGTCAGGCGAGGGTTTTGCCAGATGGAACAGGCTCCTGGCATTCCTTACTAGGCAATGGAATGGACAGTAGGGAGGGTTCTTGGGCAAACGCCTCTGTGCCTCAACTTTCTTGTGTATAAAATAGGAAACATAATCCCAACGTTGTGCGGCTGCTGTGAAGACTAAATGGTAATGTAAATTGCCTACTAAGTATCTGGCGACCAGTAGGTGCTCTGGAGTTTGTTTATTATTTCAGACAGAGACAAGGCATGGGATATGAACATGTGGGTTGTTTTGGGGAAAAATAAGGCAGGTTTGGCTGTAGTGTGGCATGGTGGGTGGGATCCTGGGGGAGTCCGCTGGAAAGTCTTTAAGGTTAGCTTAGTTTCACTGGAATGTCCTCTCCATTAGGTGTAGCAACAGTACATTCGATACAAAAGGAGTGCATGTGCAGTTACTCATAGGCACCATGTTCTATATTTCTTCATCTTTATGACTTCACGAATTCACATTGAAAGTGAGTTTTCATAAAATGCCTGGAAATTCCATAAGTTAGGATCCAGATGGATTAAAAAGAAATGGGAGCATACAAGACAATTTAATAATTAAGATATTTTAGTTACCTCAGATGACCTGTACAATCAGGTGTTAGGACATCATGGTTTCTTAAGACAATTGACCCAGCTTCCTGGAGGGATGGGCAAGAATGACAGCTCAGGCTCAGCAGAGTATGCTCTGCCTTACGGGGGAGCCGGCAGGAAGCGGAGCAAAGAAAACATGAGGTCAGGGGTGCTGCGGTGGTGGCCTCCCTGGGCCTCTGCTTCTCAGAGCGGCTAGCCCAAAATGGCTCTGGGGCAGTCCGCAAGGAATCTCAGAGCCCTCCGTGTCAGAGGAGCCCGGACTGCTCCCTGTCCCGTCAGCCTCTAGGCTGGGGCGGTGGGTAGCACAGATACATCAGCCCTCGTCCGTTATCTGTTTGTCCCGTGCTTCTAATTGGATGTGGAGGCACAAGGTGTACAACCGGCTTCTTTAGTGGCCATTGCTTGCATTGCTGTCCAGCCTGCTTAGTCCTGGTCATGGTTTACAAAGGCCTCTCTTGTTCGTGGGCAACAGCCTCCTTTATAAGCCAGCTGACCGTTCTTCTTCCCAGTGTATTCTTTACACTGGTGCTGGACTTCCCGTTTTTGAAGGCCAAGAATCAACTCTGCTCAGGTGAACACCTCTAGTGGC
The DNA here is from genome assembly GCF_000412655.1 of Myotis brandtii. Classification (NCBI taxonomy): domain Eukaryota; kingdom Metazoa; phylum Chordata; class Mammalia; order Chiroptera; family Vespertilionidae; genus Myotis; species Myotis brandtii. The sequence goes on along the minus strand of NW_005371038.1, from coordinate 2,142,323 downwards.
TTCCCCTTGCCTGCAGGTCCCCACAGCTGGCAGGCCTTCACAGGGCCCCCTCTCCCTTCAGCGGCAGCTAAGCTTTGTGTTTTTCTGCTTTGCATGCAAGTGAAGTGACCTCTCCCTTCCCCTTACCAACCGTCTCCCAGGCTGGCATGCTTCTCCTTACCATTGTGACCCATTTCAAAGGTCATCTTTGCGAACCTTATTGGAACAACAACTGGCAGAAACAGAGCAAACAAGTAAATGCATAATGCAAGTCACCCTTGATACCTGCTTCTCCTCCTTATTCACCTCTAGATGCTCACGTCTTCCCGAGTGTCTTTGAAATCTTTCCACTTTTCTCTATGTTCTTCTTTATCAATACCGCTCTTGTCCAAGCCAGCATCGTCTCTCAGGTGGACTGTTGCAGAGGTCTCATGTTTTCTTATGATGGCATGTGAATTACGTAATTATATATGTAACTATATAAAATTACATAATTATATATGTTAATTATGTAATTCACATGCCATAAAATTCAAAATGGAGACTTGTTTTTAGTGTATTTAGAGTTGTGCCACCATCACCACAATCCAGATTTAGAACATTTTTATCAGTGCAAAAAGAAACCCTGTTCTCTTTAGCAATGACTTGCCTGCCCGTTGTCACAGTCCCGCTGCCTCCAAATAAGACCCCTTTGTCTACTCTGACATTTCATATGAAAAGTGAATAGTGCTGCTTAGGATATTCATGTACACATTTTTGTGAACATCTGTTTCATTAGTGGAATGGCTGGATCATAGGGTAATTCTATGATTAACATTTTAAGGAACTGTGGAACTTTTCCAAAGTGGCTGCAGCAATTTACATTCCCACTAGCGAGGTATGAAGGCTTCAATTTCTTCACATTCTGACCAACACTTGTTATTGTGTTTTTTATTACATCTGGTGCTTGTAAAGTGATATTGTGACTTTGATTTGGATTTGCCTAATGGTTAGTGATTTGGATCTTTTCATGTGCGTATGGGCCATGTGTGTATCTTTTTTAGAGAAATGTCTTAAATCCTTTTCCCATTTGTAATTGGTTTGTTTGTCCTTTTATTGCTGAATTTCGAGAGTTCTTTATATATTCTGGATGCAAATTTTGTATCAGATACGTGATTTGCAAATGTTTTCTCCTATTTTGTGGGTTGTCTTTTCATTTTCTTAAGCCTTATCTGAGGATATGTTTTTTGGAGATGCCCTTTATCGGATTGAAAAAGCTTCCATCTATTCATAGTCTAAGTGTTTTACCATTTTGAATTTTGTCAGATGCTTTTTTGGCGTCTATTAAAATGATCATATGATTTTTCTTGTTTAGCCTGTTGAAGTGATGGATTATGTTAATTGGTTTTCAAATATTGAACCAGCTTGAGTACCTGGAATAAATCCCACTTGGTTATGGTATATAACTCTTTTTATACATTTCTGGATTTGATTTGCTAGTATTTTGTTGAGGATGTTTGCATCTCTGTTCATGAGAGCTAGTGGTTTTTAGTTTTTCGTACTTGGGATGCCTTTTTCTGGTTTTGGTATGAGTGTAATGTTGGCTTCATAGAATGAGTTAGAAGTGCTCCTTTCTGCTTATATTTTCTGGAGGAGATTACAGAGAAATTATATCACTTATTTTTGAATGCTTTGGTAGAGTTCACTTGTAAAATTATGTATATCAGATGCTTTCTGTTTTGGAAAGTTATTATTTATTAATTAAGTTTCTTTAATTGATACAGGCCTATTTAATTTATCTATTTCTCATGTGAGTTCTGGTAGAGTGTCTCTTTCAAAGAATTCTCCCATTTCATCTAAGTTACCAAATTTGTGGGATAGAGTTGTTTATAGTATTCCTTTGTTATGCATATGACATCAATGGAATTCAGTAATGATGATACTACTTTCATTTCTGATATTAGTAATTTGTTCTCTCTCTTTTTTTCATAGTTTGCCTGATTAGAGGCTTATTAATTTACTGATCTTTTTAAAGAACTAGCTTTAAAAAATTTTTTTAATTGATTTTTAGAAAGAGGAAGGGAGAGGGATAGAGAGAAACATTGATGAGCGAGAAACATCATGTATTGGCTGCCTCCTGTATGCCCCCTACTGGGGATTGAGCCTGCAACCTGGGTATGTGCCCTGACCCCTGACTGGGAATCAATCAAGATCTCCAAGTTCCTTGGTCCATGCTCAACCACTGAGTCACATCTTTTCCTACTGATTTTCTATTTTCAGTTTTATTGTTTTCTGCTGATTTTTTCTTTTTCCAATTATTTTAGATTTAATTTGCTTTTGTTCTAGTTTCTTAAGGTGGAAGCTTAGATTATTAATTGTAGATGGTTCTTAATATGTGCATTCAATCAATGCTGTAAATTTCCTCTAAGCACTGCTTTTGCTATAACCTATAAATTTTGATGTTGTATTTTTATTTTCATGTATTTAAAATATTTTAAATTTCTCTTGAGATTTCTTTCTTTCTTTTTTTTTTTAACCTATGTGCTGTTCAGAAGTACTTTACTTAATCTCCAAGTATTTTGGGATTTTCTAGCTGTCTGTTACTGATTTCTAAGAGCATACTTCAATATGATTTTTTATTGTTTTAAATTTGTTAAGGTGTATTTTTGGCCCAGAATGTGATCTGTGTTGGCGAATGTGTATTCTGTTGTTGGCTGTAGTAGTTTATATTCAGTTAGATCTAGTTTTCAGTTATAGTTGATTGGTGTTGCTCAGCTCAGCTATACCCTTATCTGATTTTCTGCCTGCTGATCTGTCAGTTATTGATAGAGACATTGGTGCATTACATGAGATTTGTTGTAATAATTGTTAAATTATTGAAGTTCACAAAAATTTTCAAATAAAGTTAATATATATGGTAAAATTAAAAATAAAATAAAAACACTGTGGAAGGGTGCCACCCTTCACTTTCAGGCCCTTTCATCAAAAGTAAAGACTTTAAACATCTCTTGAGTCCTTGCTGTGAATGATAATTTCGTTCACTGTCTTTATTATTTGAGTTACCTATAAAATTATTTTTACAGACAGTATCTGGACTCCTTTCTATGTAAGATGAGAAAAGGAAATGTTTGCTATTTTATTTCTTTCATCTTCTACCTTCCAATTTCTGTCATTTGTAACTTTTAGTTTACATCATAAAAACTTATGAGAGTTACATGTTGTTCTCCTATGACTTAGTCAGTGCTTCCTCTGTAGATGGACCACAGACAGGCTTGTAATGCCACTGTGATAGTCAGGGGGACACTGCCTTCAATGTCTCCAGAAGCGGTCCTCTTCCCATCTCCACTCCACAGCCCAGAGCCTGCGCTCTCGCTCTGCACAGATCTGCACCTCTGCTGGAGCTTCTTGCTTGGTGACCCCCAGCATACCTTTTTTTTTTTTTTTTTGTAAATTGAGATTGCTGACTCCCAGCATTCCTTTTTTTTTTTTTTTTGTAAATTGAGATGAAATTCATATAACAGAAAATTGATCATTTTAAAGTTTTTAAGTGTACAGTTCAGTGGTTTTTAGTTTACTCACCATGTTGTACAACCATCATTACTGTCATTACAGACTACTTTCATTGCCTCCAAAGCAAATCCATGCCCCTTAATCAGTCCCTCCTCATTCCCCTCCCCCCAGTTTCCAGAAACCACGAATCTCCTTTCTGTCTTCATGGACTTGCCTGTACCAGGTTTTTCACAGAAATAGAATCAAATAATAGATGGCTTTAGGTATCTGGCTCCTGTCATCCTTATGTTTCAGGGTTTACCTATGTCATCGCATGTATCAGCACTTCATTCCTTTCTGTGGCTGAGTGGTGCTCCCTTTTTATGTGTTTCTACTTTTTGGGTATTATGAATAGTGCTGCCGAACACTTGTATACAGTTACTTGTTTGAGCACATGTTTTCATTTCTTTTGAGTAGATAGTTAGGAGGAGAATCATTGGGTCATACGGTAAATTTATGTTCAGTTTTTAGAGGACCCAGAAACTTTTCCACAGCAGCTACACCACTTTACATTTTCAACAATCTACAGGGGTACCTGTTTTTTCCACATCCTCGTCAACACTTCCTTGTTCCCACTTTTTTTTTGTTATAGCCATTCTACTCGTTGTGAACTGACACCTTCTTGTGGTTTTGATTTGCATTTCTCTAATAGCAAATGATGTTTAGCATCATTTCATGTGCTTATTGGGCATTTGTAGATTTCCCTTGGAAAAATACCTATTTAAGTATTTTGCTCAGTATTCCATTGGGTTGCTTGTCTTTTTTATTGTGAGTAACAAGAATTCTTTATATAATCTGTGTATTAACCCTATATCAGATATATGATTTGCACATATTTTCTATTCTGCGGATTGTTTTATCACTTTCTAGATCATGTTGACGAGGTCTGATTTATCTGTTTTTCTTTTGTAGCTTCTGCTTTTGTTGTAATATTTAAGACCCTGTTGCCTAATCCAGGATCATGAAGATTTATACTTATGTTTCCTCCTAAGAGTGTTATAGTGGTAGCTCTTACAGTTCTGTCTTGCATCCATTTTATATATGGTGTGAGGAAAAAGTCCAATCCATTCTTTGGTGGGTGAGTAATATCTAGTGTCCCACCACTATTCGTTGAAAAGACTATTTTTGCACCATTGAATGGTCTTGGTATCCTTGTCTAAAACCAATTGACCTTAAAAGTGTTTATTTTTGAAGTCTTAATTCAATCCCATTGATCTATATGTCTCTCCATATGCCAGTATCACACTGTTTGATAACTGTAGCTTTGTAATAAGTTTTGAAATCAGAAAGTATCCAAATAAAATCCTCCAAATAAGTCTTTCAGCTTATTTCTGCAAATAAGGCAGTTGGAACTTTGATAGAGATGTGTAGATCAATTTGGGAAGTATTGCCTTCTTAACAATTAAATCTTTTATGAACACAGGACACCTTTTTACTTATTTAGGTCTTAATTTCTTTAAGTGATATTTTATAGTTTTTAGTGTACAGTCTTGAACTTTCTTGATTAAGTTCATTCCTAAGCATTCTATTCCTTTTGATGCTATTAGAAATTGAATTGTTTTCCTAATCTCATTTTTGGAGTGTTTGTTGATAGTGTTTAGAAATATGGCTGCTTTTAATATATTGATCTTGTATCATGTAACTTTGCTGAGTTCATTTATTAGCTCCAATAGTTTTTGGTGGATTCTTTGGACTTTTCTCTATATAAGATCATGTCATCTGTGACTAGAAACAATGTAACCTCTTTCTCCCGCTCAACCTGGATGCTTTTCTTTCTTATCCCTTTCCCTTTCCCTTTCCCTTTCCCTTTCCCTTTCCCTTTCCCTTTCCCTTTCCCTTTCCCTTTCCCTTTCCCTTTCCCTTTCCCTTTCCCTTTCCCTTTCCCTTTCCCTTTCCCTTTCCCTTTCCCTTTCCCTTTCCCTTTCCCTTTCCCTTTCCCTTTCCCTTTCCCTTTCCCTTTCCCTTTCCCTTTCCCTTTCCCTTTCCCTTTCCCTTTCCCTTTCCCTTTCCCTTTCCCTTTCCCTTTCCCTTTCCCTTCCCCTTTCCTTTTTTGCCCAATTACCTTGGCTAGAATTTCCAGTGAAACATTGAATAGAAGTGGTAAAAACAGACATCCTTGTCTTGTTTCGTATCTTAGGGGGAAGACCTTTAGTGTCTGATCATTGAGTATGATGTTAGTTGTGGCATTTTATAAATGCCTTTTATGAGGTTGAGAAAGTCCCTTCTATTACTAGTTTGTTGACGTTTTTTTCCTTTGTCAGTTGAGATGATCACATGGTTTAAAACATTTTTCTTTATTCTGTTAATGTGGTATATTTGATTGGTATAGATCCAATTATGGTGTATCAACCTTTAAATATGCTGCTTGATTTGGCTTTTTAATATCTTCTGGAGGATTTTAACCTTTATATTCATTAGGGATGTTGGTTTGTCGTTCCTCGTATATTCTTATTTCTTTCTAATCTATTCTCTACACTGTTACATGAGTGATCTTTTTAAAATACAAATTTGGCCCTGACCGGTTTGGCTCAGTGGATAGAGCGTCGGCCTGTGGACTGAAGGGTCCCAGGTTCGATTCCGATCAAGGGCATGTACCTTGGTTGCGGGCACATCCCCAGTACGGGGTGTGCAGAAGGCAGCTGATTAATGTTTCTCTCTCATTGATGTTTCTAACTCTCTATCCTTCTCCCTTCCTCTCTGTAAAAAATCAATAAAATATATTTAAAATAAAATAAAATACAAATTTGAACATAGAAATAAATTTCCCCAACTTGATAAAAAGCTATTGGAAATGTATAGCAAACATATTAAATGGTGAAATACTAAAGCATTCTCATTAAAGGCATTGACAAAAGAAGGGAACTTGTTAAACTTGCTAATATTCTGTATTCACCACAATCAATTATAGAATACTTTTGTTCTCCCCAAAAGAAACTCCACACTTTTTAGCTTCCACTGCCCAATCCCTCCATCTCTGCCAGCTGTATACAACCACTAATTGACTTTCGTCCCTTTCAGTTTGCCTCCTCACGGCCTTTCAGACAAATGGAATTATACAGTATGTGCTCCTTTGGGACTGTTTTCTTTCACTCAGCATAATGTTTTAAAGGTTCATCCATGTTGTACACGTATCGGTTTTTTATTTCTTTTTATTGCCAAATGCACGTATAGACCGCATTTTGTTTATCCATTCATCAGGTGATGGACATTGGGTTGTTTCCATCTTTTGAATATTTTGGATAATGCTTCTCTGATCATTCTGATACAGGATTTTGTGTGGACATATGTTTTCATTGGAAATCTTTTTTAAGGAAGATACTAAGCCCCAAAGTTACAAAAACAAAGATATACTACATAAAATTTAAAACTTTGGTGCAACAAAATACCATAAACAAGTTGAATTAAAAAAGTGAGTGATAGGGAAAAGACTTAATAAATAATGAGTTAATATTTGTAATGTAAAAAATTAGTCAAAATGCAAAAGACCACTCCGTGAGTAGGTAGGCAAACAAAAAAGACCAGTTAATTCACAAAAGAAATGACAGATGGTCATTAAACTTAGTTAATTAAACTTTAGTTCAGAAAATGGGGTGAAACCTGATATAAAATGACATTATCTTCCCATGTATTATCAGAGATTTATAATATTAAGTGTTGGATGGACCAGTGATTCTTTTTTTTAAAAAAATATATATTCTTATTGATTTCAGAGAGGAAGGAAGAGGGAGAGAGAGATAGAAACATCAATGATGAGAAAGAATCATTGATCGGCTGCTTCCTGCAGGCCCCCTACTGGGAATGGAGCCCGAAACCCGGGCATGTGCCCTTGATGGGAATTGAACCCGGGACCCTTTAGTCCGAAGGCCGATGCGCTATCCACTGAGCAAAACCGGCTAGGGCTGGACAAGTGATTCTTAATAGCACATTTTATGAGCCCCCCTCTATTGACCTGAAATGCAATGTACAGATAATGTAAGCCACTCACATACGTAATTTTTAAAAATGCCTAAATATAATGAAAACAAAAGGAAGGTACTTTTTGGTAAAGCAACATATTTTAATATGTAAGTTTTTTTGCTATGATTACTAAAATATATATAAGTTAAGATCAAAGAGAAGAAAGAAGACCAGAAGCCATTTAACACAAGAAGTAGAGGAAAATAACAAAAAAGATGGCATAAATAGTTAATAGAATAAAAACTAATATTGGGGCCCTAAGCTCAGTTGGTTAGAGCATCATCCAGATATGCCAAGGTTGTGGGTTTGATCCCTGGTTAGGCCACATACAAGAATCAACTAATGAATGCATGAATAAGTGGACCAGCAAATCGATATCTCCCTCTCCCTCTCCCTCTCTTACTTTCCGCCCCTCTCTTTTCCTCTTCCCCCGGTCTCTAAAATCAATCAATAAAAACAATAATAATAACAACAAAAAACCAACTACCCTTCTCCCCTAATATTGGGTTAAAAATGACAGACCAAACTAATTTGTATATGGTGAGAGACTGAGACAGTAGCCTGAATTGAAAAAGGGATACCATGCCAAGATGAATTTTAGACAGGGAACAAATATGATATTCTCGCAAATGAGCTGCACCTTACTTAAATAACTTTGAGTCAGAATTTTCTATTGGGACTTGGGAGAGGGTGGCAACAGAGTAAATTATAAGATTCACTTTTCATTGACACCAAGTCAGATAGAAGTTCTCTCTTATCAGTAATACACTTGAAAATGCAGTAAATGTAATTAGACTAAGTCTGCCTTTAACTTTTCTTTTTTGATGGGTACCATGTGAAACAATTTATCAGAATTCCTCTGATTTTAGGGCAACAAGCTTGTACTTGTGTGTTTGTGTGTAGAGTTGGAATTTTCTGCATCCCAATGTATTAGATTTTGTACAGTGTATCTTTTGCATCTTGTGTAAGAAAATCTGGTGGTTCCATCCAAAGTGAGACACAAGAATGGCCACAGATACACCTAAATGGCCCGTAGAAGCTGAGTTCCAGTGACCTTTTTCCTGTACATCCTTGTAAATAAATTAATGTGGGTAATGTAAGAATAATTTGTTGGCACAGTTGTGTCTCAGTACAATGTAGAGGTAGTTTAAACATATTTGAATTGATCTTAATATTAGGTTCATTTTGTATATTTTTTCAGCATTATTGATAATATAAAAATTCAAATATGAGGGGAAGGAAGTGTCCTTGTGTAGGTTATACACATAATTGGAGAGAAAATGTAGTATTTCCCACCTTTGTAAATTTCTGAAGGTTCTCATGTTCACATTTGTCCCTGATTTTATCGATGTAATTTTGTGTTCTTTAATGTACAAAGGGCCCTTAAGTTATGTCACCTTCAGACCCCACAGGCCCTGGACCCAGCCTTGGAGGCAGCCCACAATGCTCCTTTACATTTTCCTAATGTGGCCCCAGAGGTGTTGGTGCTTGGCCGGGCAGTAAATAGGGACTGTTTGGGGGATTATTTGCAAAATTAAGAATTCTCAGACCTAGAACGTTCATTTCTTGATATTTGTCAGGCAAATACTTATGCAGGTATAGAAAAAGAAATCTTTAAGAATGCTTATTGCAGCACTATAATATTTAGTAACAGTTTAAATGCTCAAAAGGAGACTAATGGAAATCCATGTCACAGAATTTTATGATTTAAAGGAATGTCTGGAGATAGAAAGATCTTTAAGATTGAATTAAGTAAGTAAAAGAAATATTTATGACTTAGTTATGTAGAACAGTACTGACAGAAAATACTGACCCCATTTATGTAAAATAGCAACAACAGCCCAAACTGTAGTACAGCTCTGTATTTCTGTGTGCAGATACATTTTCTGGGAGGTTCCATAACTGATTACTGAGGCTACCTCTGGGGAGGATAGTGGGAGGGTCCAGGGAAGGAGATTTTCACTTTGTGTGTATAATTTTAATTTTGTACAAGCCAAATATATTTATGTATATTTTTAAAAAGTCCCAGCTAAGTCTCTGTGCTCATCTTTCAGCTGTGTGAGCTTTGTAGAGCAGGGTTGATGTTGTAATGAACTTGTCACAGATTCACCAGTGATGTTTTATGAAAAGGCAGGGAAACCTAAGACAGGGATTTAAGGTTAGCATATGAACGTATAATTTTTTCTGAGTTTGAATAAACCTGTTTTGGTTAGGTTAGATGAGGAGGATGCATGATAATTGAGCTTCCTTAGAAGCTGTTAATTGTGAAATAAAGTGGGACAATTACAAAACAAAGAATGACAGGATCTGCTGAAGAAAGCTAAGGTTTCATTCCATTTTGGGGTAATAGTAGCCCATTGATACATTTGACGGTACAATTGTTTGGCACTGGATGATTCATTTTAAATTACAGAGCTAACTTCCAACTCTTTGATGTGGATGTACCCAAAACATCAGTCCTCAAACCTGGGGCCAACACTGCTATAATTAACCATGGTAAAAGCATTTTGATGGTACTTTACATGTTAGTAATAATGTCAACAGTATTGTATCTAGCATGTATTATGGTAACACTTACTGTCCCTACCTGCTAGAAAGGACAAAAGTAATTGAATGCTTATGTTGTAAGCTTTATATGTACAGCTGGGGCACAAGTAAGCTTACAGCTGTTTGTATGGAAAATAATGCAATAACTAATAAACAATAATATGAGAATTTTGTGTATTCACAAATGTAAACCTTCTTGTGCCCCACCTTGTGTATACCAGATCATTTGCTCCTCACAATAGCCCCACAGAGTTTGGAACTACTAGCATCTTCCTCAACAATGTAAGACACTGAGGACCAGGGAGGCTAAATAACTAGCCAAAGGTCATATAGCCAGTAAGTGGCAGACTGGGATTTCAACCCCAGGAGTCAGATCTCAGAACCTGCATTCTTAGCTCAGAAGCACAACAATACAAAGTTCATGTGCCTGAAGCTCTGAAAGGCCAAAACTCATGGCAGAGTTTGAAGTAAGGAAAAGTTTATTAATCGAGAAGTTGCCAATTCAGAAGATGAGAGTTTTAATCCTCAAATCAATTTTAAGAAAGTACAGCGTTCAGGCTTCTTTTATGTCAAGGGAAGGGAAAACGGGAAAGATTGTTTTTGTAAAAACTCAAGTCCCAGGCAGAATTCCTCTGATGATTAGCATGTCGAAAGCAGGAGCTGTTAGCCGGAAGGCCAGGGCAGCAATGCAGGCGAGGACAAGATGGACTCAGTGAGACTGCCACTTCCCTCTCCTACATCCTTAGAGTTGACATCAACTTGGATGTCTCAGAGGCACTTCACATTTACTTTAATTCAAGACCAAACTCATGAACTTTATCCCCTGCCACTTTGTGTTTTTTATGGTTCTGTCGTCTCCTTTCATCCACTTGCTGAAGCCAAACACTTAGTAGATACTTCCCACAGAGTTTGGAACTCTCCTAACCTCAGTCAGACCTATTATCTCTTGACTAGACTGCAGCTTGTGCCTCGAAGCTTCTAGCCCTATTCACTTTTGGTGTGATCTCCAAAGATATCGAAACTATTTTTCCCCCCTGCTTGCATATGTGTGTTTATATGACTTAACCCTCCTTCACTGATCATTTCCTTATTTTTTTCACAGGACTATAAGGATAGGATCTAGCCTGAGGTGACCTCTTCTCTCATTGGCTCTCTTCTTCTTCTCCTGAGTGGCAGGGCCTGCAATGGGGCCATGACTATTGGCCAGGGACCAGGAGTCAGATTTAAAAGGACTCTTAGGCGGGCTTTTTCTGGGCAGAGAATTCTCTGGGTGGGTCTAGATCCCGAGAAGGTCCACAGGGGAAGGATAGTGGTCTTAGCAAGTGGAATGTCCATTGTGAAGTGGTCTAAAGATCAGTTCCCAGGGTAGGGGATATTGATTCAATTATTTGATCAGACCTAACATTCCAGCCTTTTTGTTTTATGGAATAGGGACGAAGGTCATATCTTCTGTAGTTACTTCCTGCTGAGGAGGGACATTGAGATCATAGGGGGTAGACTTTGATTGTAGTCGACTGGAATGTTGTATAGATTCCTCCTGGTTGGAGCGAGGGGTTGCAGCAGTATGATTTCCCCGAGAGACTGGTTAGTGAAGGCGCGAGAGTGGTGCTGAAGGAAAGATGAAAAATGGCACAGAATAGCTGAGCCAAAAACGAGGATGAGGAATAGGAGTGCTAATGGTCCTATGAAGGGAGGTAGCCAGGTATACCAGTTAATATTCTTTAGCCAGTAGTCCCATGAATTTGATTGATGCTCTCTAATCTTTGCGGCCCTTTCTGTTAATTTTTGGATGGCATCCCTGACCAGGCCAGACTGATTGACATAAAAACAACATCCTTCCTCTAGAAAGAGTCATAGACCTACCCTTTCTCCACAGTTAGGAGGTCCAGTTCTCTCCAGATTTTGGAGGTGACAGCTGCTAGTGAATCTGTCATCCTGAATTTGAACTAAATTTTTGGCAATGTCATCTAGGCTTTCTTGTAGGTCCTGAGACAGGATTTCAAAATATGATAGAGCAGTGGTTAGGGCCCCTCTGCCAGTCCCGACACCTGCTGTGATTGCGAGGATTTTGAGGAGAGGGATTATCTGGACTGCTCTTTTGTGTCGGCTATGATGGGTTACTGGGATAGGTAAAGACTGATTATTGGGGGCTACATCTACATTGGGTGAGAGATAGATGAGAGTACCAGTTCCTGTCCAGTTGGTCGGGAGGCAGATGTATGTGTTTTCCCCACAGAGGAAGAAGAATCCCTGATCATGGAGACAAGCTGAAAGGTAGGGAGAAGAGGTGGACTAAAGGATATGAAGTTCCTTTCCCAGGTCTATGCTCCAAATCAAGAGGGGAGTCACCATGGCGCTACCAATAAGAGGTGACAGTTGAGTGGTTGAGATTCTATTGCAGTGAAAGTGGGTGGGAACGCTAGGATGGGCTGTTATCCAAGGGAAAAGCGAAAGGGAAGGAAAAGAGCTGTTGAAGCCTTGGGCCTGGATGGTTGGATAAGAAGTAAAACAGATCAGCTGTAGGAAATAACCATTGGCTTCCAGGGAGACCTGGTAGTTAACCTGTTCAGACCAATGGCTATTGGGTAGTTCTAAATTAACTGTGGTATTGCAGGCTGATGATGGGAGATGGCCTATTGCTATATTGCCCTGTGACCTTGTAAAGCATAAAGGGGTTTGGGCGATTAGTAGGGTGTTTAGAGTGATAGGACCTGTGACCGGGATGGAGGAAGGAGCTACCTTAGCAAGAGACTGAATATAAGAATGGAAATGAAAGGAGACTTGATGCCTGGGCTGCAGGATAATTACCTAGAAGGGTGTCTGGCTTTTCAAGAAATACAGTTCCCTTTTCCTTTTTATAAGCTAGAGTGATTTTTGCCTGATTCCGTCTCTTGATTGGGATAGGAATGGTGGCATACGCTGAAGAGGAGAGGGAAAGGCAGAGCCAGCAGTTCCTGGCTAAGGTTGGATTGGTCTGGTTTAGGAGGCAGTGGGTAAAGTTAAGTGTTCATTTGAGATGAGTGAAGGTGAGAAAGTTCCTTATGGGTGTAGGAGAGGAGTGTTGTAATAGGATGAGAAGGAGAACTAATCCACACTTCCAGGGCTGGGATTACCCAAAGCGGGGGAAAGCCTATGTTTGGGATCTAGAAAGAAGGAAATCTCGTCCCATGGGATGGTGGTGTCCCAGGAAAGGGTTATAATCTGGAAAGGTGGAACCAAGGGGTATGCCCCGATAGTTTAGCTGCAGTTGGGTGGTTAGGAGTACCTGATAAGGGCCTTGCCATCAGGGCTGTAAGTTATTTGACAAGTGGATTTCCTTTAGGAGGACCCAGTCCCTGGCTGTAGGAGAGTAGGGGGATGTCTCCTGTAAAAGGTCAAGGGAGGACCTGATCAGCATGTTCTCTCAGTAATTGTCTCACAAGATTTAAAATAGAGACATAGTGCCCTAGCCAGTTTGGCTCAGTGGATAGAGCTTCCCCCTGTGGACTGAAGGGTCCCGGGTTTGATTCCGGTCAAGGGCACATGCCCAGGTTGCGATCCCCAGTGGGGGGTGTGCAGGAGGCAGCCAATCAATGATTCTCTCTCATCATTGATGTTTCTCTCTTTCCCTTTTCCTTACTCTCTGAAATCAATACAAATATATTTTTTAAAAATAAAATAAAATGGGGACATAGCCCCTAGAGGGGTCCCTGTGGAAGGGAAGTTTCCTAAAAAGAGGGTCTTCCATACATGAGTTCAAAGGGACTAAGGAAGGGGGTTGCCTTGATGTGCTTAAGGGCTAGAGGTAGGAGAGTAATTTAAGGTTCTTTAGTTTTGTGAGTTAATTTAGTTAGGTGAGACTGAATTAAGGAATTTGTCTTTTCTACCTTGCCTGAAGATTGGGGCCGGTAGGGGCATGTAAGTTCCACTGGATGTTCAGAGTGGAGGAGACCTGTTGAGTCATTTGAGATGTGAAAGCAGGTCCATCATCTGATTGCAGTGAGGTGGGGAGGCTGAATCTGGGGATGACAAGCTGAATGGGAGCTGTGTGACCTCGGAGGACTTTCAGACGCAGTGGGCAATGCTTCTGCCCAGCCTGAGGAGGTGTCTACAAGGGTTAAGAGATACTTGGTTCTTTCAATGGGGGAACAAGTGAATGCAGTCAATCTGCCAGTCTTGTCCAGGGGTTTGGCCCTTGCCTGATGAGTGGGGAAAGGAGGAGGTCTACCCTGTCCTGGGGGAGATACTGAGTAACAAGTAGAACAGGTTTTGGGGATATCTTGCAGTAGGGCATGGGGGGGGGGGGGGTTAGGATTTGTAGAAGCAGTCTGTATCCTATATATAGGGAATTGTGAGTAGCCCGAAAGATATCACGGGCCTGTCTCTAGGTAAGGATATACTTGCCCTGAAATTTTAACCATGGATCTTCCTGAGTGGCCCCAAGAGCTAATAGGGACTAAGTTCCCCTGGAGTGTATGAGGGTGTTACATGGGGCAGAGCTAAGAGTTGGGGAGACAGGGGCTTCCTCTGAGCCGTTGCCTTGGGCCTCCTGGTCTGCTTTGTTATCTCCCTGTGTTACGGGATCATTCCTGACTCAGTGTCTTTCACAGTGTATGACCTTTAAGAAGGCTAGAAAAGGGGAGAGAGGGTCCTAAATGCCAAGCAGGAAGACCTGTGAGGCTTGCAATGATAGTGTCACGGACTGTGAATGAACAGTGGAAATAAAGAAAGTCTAGGCTCCAACCTAAAGACCTAAGCCACAGGAGAGCCTGGGCGGCTGCTTTAGCTCACTCGGAGAGAAGGGGTCCCTTCAGACATCAGGGGGATCAGGTCCTGACTCACTGGAAAGACTTTTCTACAACTTTCACAAATCCTCCTACCCATTCACAAATAACCAGCTTTAGTGAAAAGAACAGTGGAAATAAAGAAAGTCTAGGCTCCAACCTAAAGACCTAAGCCACAGGAGAGCCTGGGCGGCTGCTTTAGCTCACTCGGAGAGAAGGGGTCCCTTCAGACATCAGGGGGATCAGGTCCTGACTCACTGGAAAGACTTTTCTACAACTTTCACAAATCCTCCTACCCATTCACAAATAACCAGCTTTAGTGAAAAAGTAAACAACCAGCATTTCTTAGATTGACGTTTATGAACACATTTTAAACACACTCTTACTTTCCAGAAAATATACTTCAACAAAAGTACAAGAGGCCTTCTGTACTAAAAGTGAAGAGCAGGCGAATTTAAAACTTGTCTAACAATCAATGTTTCAGTATTTTATGTTACTTAAAAATATTTAGATGTTTATCATTTAACCCAGCAATGCTCCAAAGCCTTTAAGTTACTGAAGACTGTGGATAATTATGTACAGGCACATGGGGCTGGAGAAAAGGCTGGGGGAGGAAGGAGCAGGCCCTGCAGCCTGTTCTAGGACTGCAGTTCCCAGGCCTCCAGCCACTTGGATTTAAAACTGCCACATTTTCCTTAATGGAAGGAGCAGGCCCTACAGCCTGTTCCCAGGCCTCCAGCCACTTGGATTCAAAACTGCCACACTTTTCCTTAGAAATAACATGCTAAGGTTTGGGTGATAATGAGTTCAGCTTCTGATAGCAGCAGGACTGTTAAGGGTGGTGAGAAGGCACTGAGGTGAGAGCAGTTTTTAAAGCAATAAAAGGGGGTGAGAATGCGGCCTTGGGATCTAAAGGCTCAGTGAGTGGTCCCTTTGCTCAATGGGAGGAGACTAAAGTTGGGCACCCAGGGGTGAAAGTATCCAGCGAGCCCAAGAAAGGAGACTATTTCTTATTCAGAGGAGGGGACAGTAATGGAGGAGATAAGGAGATAAGGTGTTCACAGTCCAAGGAATGGCTGGGCCTTGTGGGGTGAGAGTGAAACCGAGGCAGGTGACTGTGGTTTGGGACAGCTGGGCTTTATGAGGGGACGCACTGCAGCCCTGGCCGGGCACCGAGGTAGAATGAGAAAAGGGTGGATAAGGGGTGTCTAGTAAGATGCAGTGCAGAGGTGAGGTGGCTAATGGCTGTGAGACTAGTCCGTCAACCCCCATAACAGAGACTGAGGAGGGGACGAGGGTCCCTGTGAATTCGCGGGGGGCAGAACAAGTGGCACCAGGTGTCAATTAAAAAGGAGATCGGCTATGTGCCACCATAGCCGTTACCCGAGGCTCTGCCCTGGTGATGGAAGTCTGTGCGGCCCTGTCAGGGCCTGGGCAGCTTCAGTCTTTGGTGGCCAATCCCAGGAGGTCTGGGAGCTCCAAACCGGATCCATAGGGTGGCCTTGCTGGGCTGGCTGAGGTCTGACCTGGAGGGGCCAGACTATAGCCTGAGTTCCAGTGGCTTTTCCTTCTGCACCTTGGGCAGGGCCCAGGCGGGGGTCTCGGGTTTGAGTAGGACTAGACCCAGTGTCCTTCCTTGCTGCGTTTGAAGCAGGGCCTGGAGGAGGCTTAACCCCTGTCCTACCCTTGTTGGAGGACCAGCGCTTCGTTTGGGGTTTGTGGGAGCAGTAGGTAGGAGCTGGAAGGCCTCCTGAGCCTCGCCTTGGCCTGATCTCGCCTTGTTTTTGGATTTGGGTCTCCTGGTCTCCATTATTAAAGACCTTACAGGCCAGATTAATAAAGTCTTTTTGAGATGTTTGTTTATCGTGTCTGTTTTTTGAAGTTTATGGCATATGTCGGGGGCAGATGGGGCTATAAAGTGGGTGTTCAGAAGAAGGGTTCCCTCTGCGGAGGTGGGGTCTACGGTGGTAAATTTCCGTAAGGCCTCCTTGAGGTGGGGGAGGAGGAGAGCTGGGTTTCCGTCAGGCCTGAGTGATTTTATTGTGTCATAGCTGACCGCCTTATGGACAGCTTTTTGAGTCTGGCAATGAGACAGGTGATTATATGGCTTTGGAGCTGGTGCCCTGGAGAAGTAACCTTTAGTCCCATCTCAGGTCAGTTGGGGGACCACATCAGCGCCAACTGGGTTGGCCACCGAGTCCTGTCTATGGAGGGCACAGCATGGTCCTGGGGTGAGAGAGGAGGACAGGATGACATAGACGTCATGCCAGGTCAGGTCATAGGACTGGGCCAGGTACTCAAATTCTTTGGTAAAGGTAGTGGGGTCGGTACAAAAAGACCCGAGACGCCTCTCAATCTGTGCGAGGTCCCACATAGAGAATCGGACGTGTACCCAGACAGTACCCTCAGTTCCTGCTGCCTCCCTCAGGGGTAGATGGGGCACAGGAATAGAAGTGGCTGTTGAGGAAGGTGGTCTTTGGGTGGCCCGAGAGCGAGTGTTAGGTGGGAAAAGTCTGTACTGGAGCTCGAGTTGTCAGGATTTGGGCTCTCAGGGGTCGGGGAGAAGGTGGTTGCTGATTAGGAGGGTCTAGGTTTTGGGAATCTACTGTAGGTGAGGGAGGAGGTGCACAAGGGGGTAGCGGTCTGTGGTCTGCTGGGTCAAAAGTAGTTTCAGAATCAGAAGTGTTAGGGGTGATGTTTCGTGTGAAGGAGAAGGATCTGACGGGTAGAGCAGGACTGAGAGAGAGGGCTGGGACTGAGGGTGAAAAGGCCTGGACGGAGGGACTCTCTGACCATTTTCCATCGCGGTGACAGCAATTATCTAAATCGCGCAATGTGTTAAGATGGAAAGTGCAGTTTTCAGGCCATTGAGACTTATTACTTAGCTCACATTGTGGCCAAACAGTGTTAGAAAAGAAAATGAGGGCCTTGGGCCTGCTCTGCCCTGTGAGTGCAGAGGGAGTGTAGCGTGGCCCACGAGAGAGGAGGGGTGAGTGACGGATCACAAATCCAAAGGTGACTGCTTAGGGCAGGCGTCCCCGCTGCTAAACAAATCACCACGAGAAACGAGGGGTGACCCTCCGGACTGGGCATCAGGAGCCTTCTGGCCTAGCGCTAGGGCTTTTGAGAAGAGAGACCTTCGAGAAGTCAGTGAGAGAGAGTGGACAGAAGACTCCAGACAAAATTGTGGAACGTCACTCACCTAGAGAAGACTGGCCGGTGTGGGATGGAGGGTCAGCGATGGAGAAGGAGAGGTTCCCGATCCGGTGTCCTCCTTGGCTGGTTCAGGAGGGCCCTTAAGGGAGGGAGGCCTGATCGAGGCTGGTGATCAAATCACCAAGTAGGATTCGGAGGCAAGTCCAAGATGAGCTGCCACTGCCTACTGCTCTCTGAGTAGCAAACTCGGGGTGAGCGAAGCCAGGGTGATGGCTCCCCTTCCCTGTGGAACCCTCCCGGCTTTCGGCATCAAATGTTAGGGTCGACGAAGGAGGAAGGCACGAGGCCTAAGTATTGAGGGATTATGAATTTATGAGGTCATCTGGATAGCAGATGGGTTGACCCCCAAAATGGCGTCAGCACCCAGGGACGGGGAGTCAGAGATTTTAAAGGACTCCTAGGCGGGCGTTTTCTGGGCAGAGAATTCTCTGGGCAGTTCCGGATCCTGGGAATGTCCACAGGAGAAGGATAATGGTTTTAGTAAGTGGAATGTGGTCAAGTGAAGGGGATTGTCTTTTGTGAAGTGGTCAGAAGGTCGGTTCCCAGGGGATAGGGTATTGATCAATTATTTGATCAGACCTAACACCCACCTCCATTCCCAACTAGATGAAAGGCATTTCTGTTATACAAGGAAAATTTGTGCTTACTTGGGACAGGGTTGAGTACAGGTATATACAACTTTGAATATCAAATTAAGGTCTTTGAACTCAGACATTTTGGAAATAAGATAAAATTAAAGGTATTTAAGCAGGGGTTAAATTATATGCTTAGAATTATTTTTGAAATATTGATCTGACTGCAGCAATTAGAATGGGAGCCTGGATTTAGGCGATGGTCTCTGATAAAACTAGGGAAGTTAGGAGGGAGAGCTGGGCTTTGTGGGAGATAGAATGAACTTTGTTTCTATAGATTGAGGTTGAGTTGCTTGTTAGATTTCCAAGTGGAAGTGCCTTCAGTTTAAGTATATGCAATAGAGGGAGAGAAATTTGGGATGGAGATAATGAAAACTAGTTAGTATGACAAAAAGTGTAATTGAGGTGCTAATACCTGGTATGTATACCACTAGCAAAAAGCTGATCCTGCTGTCCTTGCCTGTGACAAGGATTTGTTAGCCATTAGTTCTGTAGGTAGGTGAAGGTGATACAACTGCATTTTAAATAGTATGCTGTAATTGAGAATTTTCACTAGTACGCGTGGCCTTCCTTCTAGTTAGTCTAACTTGGTGGTATAAAGTGTACTTAAATATGCTGACTACCTTGGTGGTGCTTAAAGAGATAAATTGTAGGGACATGATGTTCTAAAGCTCTTCTGTATCAGTCGGAAGAAAAGCAGTGAATATGAAGCAGAAGATTGATTTTATAAATATGTTACAGTACCACATTCTTTTAAATATATGCTTGAAACAGAAGGTAAACACAAAACTAAGCTCTTGGAGGGCACTTCGAGGAGGTGGTAGATTTCTTAAGTGTCCAGTTAACTAGCTGTGTGTGGGAGTCTGTACCCTGAACACTCACTAACTCAAGTGCTTGTGCTTTTTTCATAACTAGGAATTGTGGTGCTTGGAATAAACAGAGCTCATGCCAAAAATTCATTCAGTAAAAATCTCGTTAAAATGGTGAGTGTAAAGATTAAACTCTTTGCTTCTAAAATTAAGCTATAGTGTTGACATCAACCTGAAAAATGTTCTCCCTTTTTCTTCTTATCTCCCTGTTTATATTTAGCTCTCAAAAGCTGTGGATGCTTTAAAATCTGATAAGAAAGTACGGACTGTAATAGTGAGGAGTGAAGTCCCAGGGATATTCTGTGCTGGTATGTAAATAAATTTTATTATGAATTAAATTGCAGTCTAATTTTTCCTCACTAATAGCCTATTATAATGTGTTCTGTGGTTTGAATTCCATTACCCATAATTCCTCTTTGTCTTTTTTTTTTTTTACTGGTTTACAAGAAAAAAGATGCTTTGTCAGTATTAGACACTTTTGTAACATGTAGCTTGTTTGGAAGTTGAAACAATAATTTGAGTCATTTGTGTGTAGTACATGAATAATATTTCTGAAAGATCAGCTGGGAAGGAAAAATTGTATTTTTTACCCACAACAGTGTGCTGTATTTATCAGTGGCTCAGAAAATACTTGACTAGCAATAGCTGCCCCACTACAATATGTTAAGTATAGACATTTGCTTTGAAGGTTGGTGTTTGTAGTAGTGCCTACCTATGTTCACAGGATGTATTTTAAAATTGGTAGCTACAGCAGTGAAAGATAAATGTTGTTTTCTCATTTATACTGCTTACCAAAAGATGATGTTTTTATTTTATTTTCCATACTTGTGAGTATTTCTAAGCCATGAAATTGAGTGAATCTGTTTCAACTAGTAAACAATTTACATGATTAAGATAAAAAATGCTGATAACATGCAGTATCATTGTAATTTACTAATAAGTAAATGAAGGGAGAAGTTGACTGAAGAATAAGTTTTTTTTCCCCAGTGAAAATATAAATGGGATAATCCCTTTGAGGTAACCAAACTTTTGAAAGAATGACAACATACACTATTTTATTCATTAATCGAGTATTGAACATTTAGTGTATACCAAGAATGATGCTGAAAAGATGGGGAAATACTTCTAGATAGAATTTTTTTAGAGGTGTCTTAGTTGTGAAACTGATATTCTTCAGTTTCTTAAGGGTCCTTAGTTTTCCGAGCTTCAAACTCTGTGGCTTCCACATGAAAATATTGCAGAATTTTACGGTATGTAAGACTATTCCATGTAAACGGGTTATATTTTGGCTGTTGATGTAATGTAGCATACCTACAAGGGTTAGTTTTAACTCCTTTGGCAATCAAAGACAGTGAAGTTATACTCCTCAGCTGCCTGGGCGGTGAGGTTCTGCAGTGCAGATTTCTGCTTTTACATCTGTCAAACACAAGTAACACCATCTGCCTGGTAGGTTGTTCGAGGCTTCATTGCCACAGTGTACCTACGGATAGTCAATAGTAAGTTACTGATGGCTCTTCATAGTTTTTATAAGGGCTTTACATGTATTTCTATTTTATTCCTTAAAGAATATGGAAAATGTATACCAAGACAATAGCATTCTTGTATCTGTGACTTTAGGACTAGTGAATATTCCTCCAGGGGACTGAGTCAAGTGCCATGACAGATGGCTGTGAGGTCACTGTTCTCAGGTCCTATGAGGGCTGCTGAGGGCCTTATTGGGAGGACTTTGGTCAGTTTGGGGGCCTTTAAAGAAGGCCCTATTATGTGAATCCACGAGGAGTGACATGATACTGTGAAGGTAGAACAACACTTCAGAAATAGTGTTAATGACCATAGTAACATTACTGTTGTTACCCGAGAGCTGCCCAAGTCAGAGGAGGTTCTCCCCTCCTCGGCTCGTGGGAAAGAATTCAGACAAGTGATAGAAAGCAGTGTTGAAGCAAAGCAAGTGAATTTAAGAAACAAAGCAAGCAAATTTATTAAGAATACACTTGGCATAAAGCACAAATGGGCAGCTGATCTAGTCTGAGCATCCCGCCTGGTGTGGGTTCAAGAGTTTTATACTTCCCCCTATAGGTTTCAAGGTTCACCTGTCAGACTAGATTTCAAGGTCCCCCTTTTACGTTGCTGTGACTTTTCACGGAATTTATTAGATCATCTGGCAATTTTATCTCGTCAAGTCCCAAGACTGCTGACTTTGTTCAGTGGGTGAGATAAACTCCCCTTCCCTCTTCCCTCCTCCTGCCCTAGCAGCTGTTTATCCTGCCTAACATTGCTCTCTCAAGTGATACCATCCAGATGCTTTTGGGGTTTTTGTTATTTGTCCCCCAGACTTCACCTGTCCTTGGGTTTAGCTGGAACAAGTGGCATTAATTGGCTGTTTGTTCTCTGTTTTCCCAGGCCAGGGGGGCTTACGCTATGTGTTCTCTAGTGAGGGAGGGTGTAAACCATTTGCTCTCAAGTGTCCTTGGTGGGGGAGGATGAGGTCTTGGGATTCACAGGCTGGCTGCAAGCTGCCCACACTGTTCGGCCTTGTTTAATTGTCTTGTCTCAGTTTTCCTATTCCACTTTCCCCATTTCACTTCCTAGCTTCTTACTATCCTGCCACACTGTCTTTTTGTTAGTAATAGGTTTTGTGATTAAAACACTATAGTTATTGGTAGAATTCTTTTAATCTTACCTATTTATTTGCTGCCCATATGTTTTGCATTGCTATGTTATGTATATTCTTTGAAATAGGCTTTAATGCTTTAATACATTTTACAGATGTCTTTTATGGGTTGCCTTTTTGGGGACATAAGTAATATACCACATCCTTTTACTAGATTAACAAGTTAGCTTTGAATACGTTTTTCAAGTATTAACCAGATACACTTTCTTTGCTGTATATGCTTTTAAACTTTGTCATGATTAAGATATCTATATTTTAACTCATAAGAACTGTTACTGTATTTTGTAAAAAAAATCAGTGTTTGAATTATAGGAAAATTGGGGCAAATCATTTATTAATTCAATGTGTATAATAGAACCATTCTTTCAAATTTCTTTGAAAGATTTTCTTTGCTTACATATATTTGAAACAGTTTAGTAGGTCTGTCTTTATTAATATGTACAGATTAAGTGTAAGTCCTGATAAATTTAAACTTATAGTTTCTGTTAATTTAAAATATTAATTTTAATTAGGCTTCATTTATTAGTTATTGTTGAAGAATACAGTCTTTTGGGTGTGTTTAGCAGTGTCTCTGAATTGTCTCAGACCACCCTCCTAGTCACTGATAGTGTCTCTGGTTCTTGACTTTGGTTCATTTTTTCTGTATCGTTTTTCTAAGATATTAGAAAAACATAATTAAGCCCTATTAAACTGATCCCTATATGCATTGGAGGTTGGACAGAGTGATTTCTGACTTCCCATTTAAATCTATTATTTAGAATCAATAACCATATTTCACTTACATTTTTAAAATTAAATTTTAGTTTAAAAAATATAATAGGTCAAAATGTGTGAGATTTGTACAGAATGTATGAAAAAGTATATAAAGAGAGAAATCCCCCTGTCATCCCACTCCCTCTACTCCATTATTCCTCTAATAAAAATAACAATTTTTATCATATTCTTTATTCTTCTTGTATTTCATTATACAGATGTATACACATACCAGTACACACGAATATACAAATATGTATGTTGAGGAACTGTTTGCTGTGATACTGTGAAGCCAGCATGAAGTGTGGAGAATGCATGTTGTAAGAGCTGTGCATGGTGTTATGCCCACGGTGCCTCTGGTGCTGGAACTGTCTGCAAGTCAGACTCTGGTTGGAGTGATAGCTTCTGTTCTCTGTCTGTAAAAATAATTGTTACATGAAATTATGTTAAGTGAATATACATACAAAGTAAATAATTTTGAAAAAAATCACCAAGTGTATTAGTATACTTTTTGGTTTTGGTAACTGAAGTTGTGACATTAAATGGGCTTCTGAATTATTTGTTACAAACATTTGAGAAGAAAACATCCTATATAATAAAGAGCTAATATGCTAATGTTCATGACGCCCTCATGCAGTAACGACCAATCAGCAGGAGGCTGCGTGCGTGGCAGGTGCGGGTGGGCAGGGCTGCGTGTGTGGCGAGGCGCACATGGGTGGGTGGGGATGTGATGCGTTCCTGCCCGGCGCCAGCCGGGGATGTGACGGGGGTGGGGCCAGCCGGGTCTGGGTCTCGCCCAATGGGGGTGGGGCCGGCTGGGTCTGGGTATCTTCCCTTTTAATGTGCACGAATTTCGTGCACTGGGCCACTAGTTTTTAGAATAAAACAATCTCATTGGGTAAGTCACATGCTATCTTTTTAAAGAGTCCATGTAAGGCCAAGGACCTGATGAAGGGTGGTTTAGCTGGAGCTACTTCCCCTGACTTGTAGGGCAGGGCTTGCTTTACCGTTCTGGTGACTTACTGCTTTGGAATATGTTTTCCTTTTAAGCTCTAAAATCTCATGCACTTAAGCATCATAACGGTCCTATGTCAGTGATGGCAAACCTTTTGAGCTCAGCGTGTCAGCATTTTGAAAAACCCTAACTTAACTCTGGTGCTGTGTTACATATAGAAATTTTTTGATATTTGCAACCATAGTAAAACAAAGATTTATATTTTTGATATTTATTTTATATATTTAAATGCAATTTAACAAAGAAAAATCAACCAAAAAAAAGAGTTCGTGTGTCCCCTCTGACACGTGTGTCATAGGTTCGCCATCACTGTCCTATGTTGATTGAGAAAATGCATAATGTCAAAATACCACTCTGGTTATAATAATGTATTTAAATGAATTTTCTGTTATAAACTACAATGATATCTAGATACAGAAAAAAAGAAGTATATCATAGTAATCATGACTGTAGACAATGTTTCCTATACGTGTATGTTTTCAGATACCATGCCATACCCTAAGCATGACTCCAGGTTGGAAATCACTCTTGTATACTTTTTTTGCCTGTACTTTTTTTTTCTTTTAAAGTTTTTTATTGATTTTTAGAGAGAGAGGAAGGGAGAGGGAGAGAGAAACATCCATGTCAGAAGGGGGTTGCCTCCTGCATGTCCCCTTCTGGGGATCAAGCCTGCAACCAGGGCCTGTGCCCTGACCTGGAATCAAGCCGCAACCCTGTAGTGCCTGGAGGACACCCAGCCCACAGGGCCAGGGCTGCCTGCACTTCTTGTAGAATACTGAGCATGTCATTTGGATAATCAAAGCTCAGTGTGAAGCACTGGCTACCTAGTTTACATGAGATTGTCTTGAGTGTGTGCCCTGTCCAATTTTTATCTTGTTTCTTTTTATTTTATTGATTTCAGAGAGGAAGTTAGAAAGAGAGAGAGATAGAAACATCAATGATGAGAGAGAATCATTGATTGGCTGCCTCTTGCACGCCCCCTACTGGGGATCAAGCCCCCAACCCAGGCATGTGCCCTTGATCAGAATCGAACCCGGGACCCTTCAGTCCACAGGCCAATGCTCTATCCACTGAGCCAAACCAGCTAGGGCTATCTTGTTTCTTATACACACACACACACACACACACACACTCACTCACTCACTCAAAGAAAATATGAAATAATTCTGCTATTTCAAAATGATTTTGTAGTAACATTTTTAATGTATTATCTATAATGAAATTATGAAAAAGTCCTTTTAGTGTGATTACTGTATTGGTTGTAAACATGTAACCCTAGTCATCTATTTTTGCTCTTTTAGTGTTCTAAAAGTAAGTGGAAAGTACATGTGGATTGTTTTTACCATAAACTTTTTGAAGTGAAATTTTATGAGAAGTTACTGAGACTGAGAATTTTTCCCTTTGTAATCTCTAAAATAGATTATAAACAGTTCTTGGTAATTGATTCTTGTATATAGAACTCTCACTTGAGTGTTTCGTTGAATTACACTGGTGTTTTTTTTTTTTAAAGTAAAGGTAGTTTTACTTCTGCTTTTGAATTCTAGTAAATTGTGTTCGGACAAAATTTCTCACTAAAATTGTCAATGTGCTTGATTGTTATGTGTATTGTTCAAATGGATACAGATGTCATGATGTGATTAGAAGTATGGGCGCTTCTGACTAATAAAGTTATTCAAAGTTGTTTCAGTATCTTAGTTTGTTATATTCATGTATTTGAATGTTAATACCTTAGAGCAGCGATTTCCAAACCTCTGAGCTGTAATTGGTGGGCAGTGCACGGGCCACAGGCGTCAGGACCAAACCCTGGACCCCTGAGCTCCTGGCATGGCTCCAGGAGCCTCCTCCAAACCGGTGCGGTCTCCCAGCAGGCGGTTTGCCATAAAGCTAGCATAGGTGCTGTGTTAGAGGGCACCTCATGTAAGGACTCCCAGCAGGCGGTGTGCCACAGAGCCAGTATAGGTGCGGTGTTAGAGGGCACCTCATGTAAGGACTCCCAGCGGGCGGTGTGCCACAGAGCCAGCTTAGGTGCTGTGTTAGAGGGCACCTCATGTAAGGACTCCCAGCAGGCGGTGTGCCACAGAGCCAGCAGTGTGACATTAACTGGCTAATGAATTAAAATTCATATACTTTTACATTAGCCAGTTAATGTCACACATAGGTGCTGTGTTAGAGGGCACCTCATGTAAGGACTTGGTGGGTTCCAGGGTGCATTCCTGGGGCTCCTCCAGGACTCATTCAGAGTCCCTGTCTTTCCCCTCTGCAGTGCTTGCCTCTTCCATCTGCTCCTCTCTCCCATAGAGCACTACATTGAACTACTTTTATTAACCAACTAGAGGCCTGGTGCATGAAATTCATGCATGGGTAGGGTCCCTAGGCCTGGCCAGCAATCAGGGCCAATCGGGGCCTTCTGGCTGGCAGCTGAGGCCTTCCTTTGTTCCACGCTGCCCCCTGGTGGTCAGTGCACGTCATAGCGAGCGATCGAACTCCCGGTCTCCTGGGCAAACTCCCGAGGGGACAATTTGCATATTAGCTATATATATATATCCATGTAGATGCCTAGCATCTAGCAAGTCCTTTTAACCTCTCTGTTAAGATGTATCCTGGTTTCAAAAATGTTAAAATTTGGAGAAAGGAGTATGCATACAAATGGAGGAAATAAAGTACTTCGAGTACAATTGAGGACTACTGCAGAAGTGTTTGTAACAGGCAATTTTGGAAAAACAGAACAAAACTCAAATACATCCTCTGTCTCATCCCACCCCTGTCATTTGAGCAGGTAGATCGCTCCACAGCAACCAGGTCCAGTGTATCTGGGACCCCAAAATCAGTCCTAGCTCCCTGGAAAGGAAGCTGACCCAACTTTTTGAAGTTTGAGGGGGAAGGATATGTGGATAACGGCCCATCTCTTTTTTCAGCTGTGACTGGTGCAGAGCAAGGGGCTGCATCCTACTGATTGGAGCATGTGGGAAATATCCTGCTTCTGAATATATAAAAAGTAAATGTCTTGTTACCAAAGTGGAGAAATTTATGAAACAGTTAACCGCCTGCTGGGAGACTGCACCGGTTTGGAGGAGGCTTCTTTTAGAAGATGCCCTGTCTCACTACTCCCAGACATGCCTCCCTCGGACTGACGACAGGCAGGGTGGCCTCCTACTCACCAGATCCGCCTCAGACGCTGGTAGGACCAGAGATGGGGCGTGAGAGTGCTCGCTCTTGAGGCTTTCAGCTCCAGAGGGTGTCTGTTTAGAGGAGGACTGGTAACAGATTTTGTTCTTTCCCAGCCTTCTACAGACAGACCATATTCCCAAGCAAAATGATCATTCTTCAAAAGACGCCCAGCGTTCACATTGGCCTCCGGACTGGAAGTGGGTCTTCTCCAGATTCCCAAGGAGAAGCGGCCTAGGGCCGGTCTGCTGCTCCTAATAAAGCAACTCAGCCTTTCTCCGCTGCACCTCTCCGAGCCGGGCTCTGGGCGCCGCAAAGGGAGAGGTTCCCCGAACCCGCTTCCTGCACACCTAGGCTAGGATACATCTTGTAGGAGGCGGCTTCAGTGCCGGGTCCTCTGGCGCCTCGCCTCCTGGGCTGCAGTCCAACGTCTCCCAGCGCCCCAGCCTCAGACGCGCCCCGCAGTTGCCCGTACCACCGGTCGCCTCAGCGCAGGCCCCAGCAGCCCGGGGTACAGCCCACCCAAGCCGGCCGCCTGGCAGCCAGGCCACCACGCCCACCACCGCTGGTAGCTCTCCGCTGCTGCCGCTCCGGGAGCAGGACGCTATGGGCACCGCCATCTTTGTTGCGAAGTTACAGCTAATTTGCATATTACTCTTTTATTAGATTAGATGTGTATTAGCCCAGTATACACTGAGCAACATTGTATATTCTCAATTTAAAATCATATTCTCAATGTTAAGTGGTAGTGAGTTGAACCATTATGTCTTTTAGCAAATACATCCTACCTTAGATATTTTTTGGCTTTAATAACATTTTTCTTTCATGCTAAATTTTAATTCTTCATGGAAAAATTAGAAGACATATATTAGGTATCCATAAACGTTTAACAGTTCGGGTACCCAACTGAACTTATTAAGCAATATGATGTTACAGAGATTAAAGTCCTTGCTTTGTGCAGATTGAATCTCATCACCTGTCCCCGCCCAGAGATCACCATTTGAATTTGGTATTTATCAATCCATGTATGTTTTATATGCCTAAATAGCATCCTTGTGTAAAATGGTTATTATCCTGTGTATCTTTTCTGTATATAATTATACTAGTAAGTGTAATTATAGATTCTTCAACATTTTTAGATCTACCTATATTTGTACTCTAATTCCTTCATTTACACTAGAATTCTTCATTCCATTACATATTTTTTTCTGTCTTATTAACAATCCTTTTGATCAATATTTAGGTTATTTCCAATTTTTTGCTCTTTTACATATGTTGTATTAATTGTTATTTTCTCATTTCCTTGGGCGTGTGTTTGAGAGATTTTCTAGGGTGTGTGAATATCCTCCTATATAATAAAAGGCTAATATGCAAATTGTCCCCTTGGAGTTCAACCGACCAGGAGTTTGACCACTGGCTATGACGTGTGCTGACAACCAGGGGGCAGTATGGAATGAAGGAAGGCCCCAGCCGGCAGCCAGGGGAAGGAAGGCGCCGATTGGCCCTGATTGCCAGCCAGGCCTAGGGACCCTACCTGTACACAAATTTTGTGCACCCGGCCTCTACTGTGTGTGTGTGTGTGTGTGTATATGTGTGTGTATGTGTATGTGTACTGCAGTTCTCACTCTCATAGGAAGTATGTGGGCTCAGAATGTCCCAACCTCAGCTGCTTGGTACTTGATATTATGTCTAGTCATGATTCATGTATAATGGGCCAATAAGTAACTAAGTAGCTGAGTGTATGCCCTCTGTGCTCTAATTTTATGTTTTCTATTTGTCTATTTACTTAAATGGGGACCTACCCATCTCAAATAGTTTAATTTTATTAAAAAGAATGTCTTTGTTGAGCCACAGAGTATATGGTTTCTTAAAGAATTCTTTATGTTTATTTTTCTCTTTTTCAGAGTGATAAGTTCATAATTATGATATTGTCAGTTTGTTCATACGTGAAAGCCAGTGATTCTCAAACGTGATCTGTAGTCACCAAGACAGGCTTCCAGGAAGTGATTTTCTCTGTATAAAGGCATACTGTGCCCTTTTCACTGGGTTGACATTTGCACTGATGAGACAAAAGCAATAGTGGGTAAAACTGTCAACATCTTTGCAAAAACCAAGGAAGTGGCATCAATCTGTAGTTATTTGTGTTAACATTAATGGGTTTATTTGTATTATTAAATAAATAAATATTTTAAAAATTTGTAATTTTAGTTTCTAATAAACTATTGGTACATATAACCTAAACAAAATCTTTTCCTCTAAGAGGTTTAAGGGGACCTAATATCACAGATTTTGAGAACCATTATTAAGTACACAGTAGATATATGAACAAACAAATACATTATTCTTCCTGATTCTTTGAGAGGAAAATTTAGGTAATATAGTTCCTTTAACAGATAAATTCAGTTACTTTTAATGTTATATATGAATTTAAAGTTTTCAATTTATTTCATTAAAATTTTGTTTATAACTAGATTATATTTGTAAATAAAATATTTTGCAGGTGCTGACCTTAAGGAAAGAGTCAAAATGAATCCTAGTGAAGTTGGTCCTTTTGTCTCAAAAATAAGAGCAGTGATCAATGAAATTGGTAAGTATAATTAAATTCTCCTTTTAGCATGCTGAATCTGACCTTAAATGCCATATATAAAAAGTTATACGCTGTCTTTATGTATAAAATTTGGCCAAAACACTTACATAATTAGAAAATCATGACCTAAAGCTGGTTTTTGTAAAATAATACATAATGTATTTGACTTGAAAATTTGTGAAGAATGTTTTATAATTAAAGAGGCCGCCTATGTATGATGACATGGCATATGAAGATAATTATTACAAAACAGAGAGAGTAATTTGGCATTAGCCTTTGACTTAAAAGTATCTATAATTCTTAAGTAATTTCATATACAAATGTGTTTATAGATTTGGAATTTTTTTGTTTTTTACATAAATAGGATTGTACTATTTCCTTAGAATTACAGACTTTTGTGTAATATTTACATCTCAGTACATATCAATCTACTTTATTACTAGTACTTTTTAATATACTGTTGAATAGTAATCCATAGCATAGTCTCATCCATATTTTAAAATTATTTCTTTATAAACATCATTCATTAATGAATATTTGTGTTTTTTTGTTATTTATAAACAAGCAGTGACTATCTTTGTATCAAGTCTTTCAGAACATTAATATGTGTATTTATAGAATGTATTCCTAAATATAGAATTACAGTCCTAAGTATAATGTGTTCATTGTACATCTTAATGAATCCTGCCAGATTATATTTTTAAAAGGTTGCAATCATTTATATTTCCATTAATTATATGACAGTACCTGTTTCCTCATATTCCTGTCAGCATTTAATGTTGCTATTTAAAAAATTTTTCAAGGTTAAAAAACAAACATTAGCAGTTTAATTTGCATTTCCCCAGATGTTGTGTCATGTTTTATCTTAAACTGCCTTTTCACGTCCTTCTTCTCCTTTTTATAGCATTGTATAATAACTATTTATTTATATAGCCTTGGTTCTGTATCTTTTTTCTCTTCCTCAGATTTATTCCTAGCTATTTCATACCTTTGAATTGGATCTTTCCCTTCCCATTTCTGTTGAAGTCTGGTTATTGTAGGTCTGCAGGAACGTTACTAAATTTTATGTGCTTATCTTAGATGCCAACCTTCTAATTACTTGCACTAGTTATTATTATTTCTCAATTAATTTTCTTGTATTTTCCAGATAAAGGCTTATTATTTATAAATAATGTAATTTTGGTGTTCTTTTGTCAACATTTTGATCTTATATATCTTTCATATACTTTTACATTGTCTAAGGTCCTTGGTATAATATTCAGATGTTGAAGTGAGCATCTTTATCCTTATCTTTATTTGACTTTGATGAATACTTTTAATATTTTTCCAACAATTTATCAAGTTCTCCTTTTCTTCTCTTTAGCTGCCCTGGTCTTATATTACTAGAATAAACCCTACCTGGTCATTGTGGTTAGCAGTATTACGCTGGATTCAGTTTTATATGTGTTGGTATAATCATAAATGAGATTGACCTTTTGATTTGGTTTCTGTGTTACCTTTTCTGGCTTGGGTCAAGACTATGCACAGCTTCATGGCAGGAGGTGGTAAGCTTCCCGTCTCTTTCTGTGCTGCACTGGGCAGCGTTTGTTAATTGAAGGGTTAGTGGAATGTGACATCTTTTGGAGTTTTGTGTGGTTTTGTTATTCTTGTTTACTTTAAAAATTTATTTTATTTTTTCTATCACCTTTTATCCCCTCTAGGCCCTTTTCCACCTAGACCCACCTCCCCCGTCCCCCCCCTGCAATTACCACGTTAAGTTTTAGAATACATGTGTTTTGATTTCTGGAATGGTTGTTGTCACCTTACGGTCTCTTTTCATCCTGTGCTAGTGTCAGCAGAGGCTTTTCTCTGCTTCTCTCTCCAGCTTCAACCTCACAGTTAAAGCTTCTGAGGGGGAGTGTGGACTGGGTTTCCATATTGGTCAGAGAGCTTGGTGTTGGAAGTAAAAGTCAAAGCTGTCTGACTTCACACATGTGCTAGGAGGAGTGGCTAAGACTGGTCTGATTGTAAACATTACCTTGACGTTTCTTCAAAGACTCTATTTTATTAATCTGAAACCAGGATTTTTCTGGGGCTTTTTAAAGGAAGAACTATTTCTGCAGTGACATTTTCTTTTCTGTGACTATAGCTATAGCATTTTTGTTGTGGATCCTGTCTACCTTTGTTAATTTCATGAGTTCCTCAATATTTTTTGATGATAGTTTTCATTGCAACATTACAATAGACATGAAATGTTTAAGTTGCCTTTGTAGTGGTTTAGTGTGATTTTGAGGGGCAGGTAGAAACTGAGTATCTCAATCTAATCTGCTCATCTACACTAATAAAGGAGAAACATGGTAATTGGCGTACGACCGCTACCCTTCCCATTGGCTAATCAGCATATCCTTATGCAAATTAACTGTCAGCCAAGATGGCGGCCGGCAGCCAGGCAGCTGGAAGCGAACATGAGGCTTCCTTGCTTCAGTGACTGCAGACTCCAACATTCCCCGCCT
>NW_005371038.1:2104902-2109248 GCF_000412655.1 Myotis brandtii | reverse complement strand
GGCACCCCAACCCCCTGATCGGCCCTGCTCTGTGCGTGACAGGGGGTGGCATTGCAACCTCCCGATCCGCCCTGCTCTGTGCATGACGGGGCGGCGCCCCTACTCCCCAATCGGCCCTGCTCTGAGCCTGACCAGGGGCTGCACTTAGGGATTGGGCCTGCCCTCTGCCACCCGGGAGCAGGCCTAAGCCAGCAGGTCGTTATCTATCTCCCGAGGGGTCCCAGACTGCGAGAGGGCACAGGCTGGGCTGGGGGACCCCCCGCCCCCCGAGTGCACAAATTTTTGTGCACCGGGCCTCTAGTTTATATAATACAAGCCCAATATGCTAAGTGTCCGACTGTTCATTCAACTGTTCGACCAGTCGCTATGACGTGCACTGTCCATCAGGGGGCAGATGTTCTGACTGGGAGGTTAGCTTGCTCCTGGAGTACGGCTGATCGGGGCTGGAGGAGACGGGCCGGACACGCCCTGGAGCCCTCCTGTGGTCCCTCCCGAGCCAGTCGGCCCTGATTGGCCCTGGGACTGGGTAAGATGGCCCTGATCTGCCCCAGTCGGGCCTGATCGGCCTCGATTGGGACTGGGTGCGATGGGCCAGACACGCCCTGGACGAATCTGTGCACCAGGCTGGTTTCGGCCTGATCGCCACAGGCCAGGCTGAGGGACCCCACTGGTACACGAATCCGTGCACCGGGCCTCTAGTTTAATATATGGAACTAGGGCAGGCAGACTTCTAAAAGCAATGGATAGTAAATATATGTGGCTTTGAGGGCCATTATGGTCTCTGTCACAGCTACTCAACCTTTTTTTCTTTTAGAGACTTTTTTTTCTTTTTTGTTAATCCTCACCTGAGGATATTTTTCCATTGATTTTTAGAGAGAGTAGAAAGGATGGGGAAAGACACAGAGGGAGAAACATCGATGTGAGAGAGACACACATCAGTTGGTTGCCTCCCGCATGTGCCCAACTGGGGCTGGGAATCAAACCTGCCACTGAGGTACTTGCCCTTGACCAGAATTGAATCCAGAACCCTTCAGTCCTTGGGCCCACACTCTATTCACTGAGCCAAACCAGCTAGGACAAAGGCTTCTTTTTCCTTCCTTCCTTCCTTCCTTCCTTCCTTCCTTCCTCCCTCCCTCCCTCCCTCCCTCCCTCCCTCTCCCTCTCCCTCTTTCTTTCTTTTTAAAAATATTTTTTTATTGATTTCAGAGAGGAAGGGAGAGAGATAGAAACATCAATGATGAGAGAGAATCATTGATCAGCTGCCTCCTTCACGCCCCCCACTGGGGATTGAGCCCGCAATCCAGGCATGTGCCCTTGGCTGGAATCGAACCCAGGACCCTTCAGTCCACAGGCTAACGCTCTATCCACTGAGCCAAACCAGCTGGGGCAAGACTTTATTTTTCTAGAGCAGTTTTAGTTCACATCAAAATGGAGAGGAGGATACAAAGATTCTGCATATACCCTCTGCTTTCACATATGCATATCCTCTCTATTATAACACCCTCCCTCCAGAGTGATGCGTTTGCTACAACTGATGAACTTACACTGACACACATAATCACCCCAGGTCCATAGTTTACTTTTAGTGTTGGACGCTCTATGGGTTTGAATAAATGCAAAATGAAATGTGTCAATCATTATATTGTCATACAGAGTATTTTTATTGGCCTGAAAATCCTCTGTGCATGGCCTTGTTATCTATTCCCTCTTCTGCAACCACTTTTTACTGTCTCCATAATTTTGCATTTTTAGAACGTTGTGTAGTTGGAATCATACAGTTTATAGCTTTTTCAAATTAGTTTCATTAAACTTTCAAATTGGTTTCATTATATTTTTCTCCATGTTCTTTCATGACTTGACACTTTATTTTTAGTGCTGAGTAATATTTCACTGGTTGGATGTACCACAGGTTACTTAATCCATTCCCCTACCAAAGGATGTCTTGGTTGCTCCCATGAATTGGCAGTTATGAATAAAACTGTTACAAACATTGTGTGTAGGTTTTGGTATGGACATAAATTTTCAATTCCTTTGTGTAAATACCAAGGAGCAAAATTGTTGGATCGTGATGTTGCTGGTGAAAATGGGGCCCTTGTCGGGTCACAAGACATTTTTTGGGACCCACAAGCGAGGATGAGGTCTGGTGGGAAGATTTGGGTGGGAATAGAAGGCTGCCCCCAGGTTCCCAATGTCTCATCTCTGTCCGTCGTTGAAAAGAGTCCAGCCGTGTCTTCATCAGGCCCAAAGGCCAATGTCCAAAAGTTCTGCGCCGCGCCCAAGCCCAGGCCGGTTAGTCCAGGCCTGGCCCCATCCGCCATGTAGTCTGCTCCTGCCGTGCTTCAGCTGGTGCTGTGTCCAGGCCGGCACTTGGAGCCTGCAGGCTGGCTGGGCCCCAACGGGCTGCTAGGCCCACATGGCTGCTATGGAGGGACACCAGCGGGGCTGTACGGGATGAGCAGGTGTTAACAAAGAGGGAGAGGAAGGGAGAAGGAGGGAGGGAGGGGAGCAGGAGGGGGGGAGAGAGAGAAAGAGAGAGAGAGAGAGAGGAGAGAGAGAGAGAGAGAGAGAGAGAGAGAAAGAGCTTTGTTAAGCTGGGATTATATTATCTTGGATTTGAGAAAGACCAGGTACTTCTTCAAGCTAACCAGTCAGTTTTTCAACCTTTCAGAGGCTGGTTGGGCCCTCCCCCTAACCAGTCCATTTCCTAGATCTTCCAGAGTTCTGTGTCCCTTATCCAATCCGACCCTTTTCCCAGGCTAGGCCCCGCCCCTTGTGGTCACCCTCTTAGTTCCTGCTGCCCATGCCTCACAGTACATGCTCCTCTCTATGCCATCTTGGCTTCTACTGTGCATGTGCCCAGCGGAGGGCTTTCTCCTTTATTGTCTTATCTGTCCCTCAGTAATCCTGGGTAATGACTGTAATGAGCCTTCCTCCAGGGATGGGGTCCCAGGAGAGAGGTGGCGGTCCCCTGGGGAGCCTGTGAAGCAGTAGCTTCCTAGTGAAGCAGATGCAACGATTGGATTCAGCTCCCAGTTTATTAAGCTTCTTAATGTCTGATTCCCTTTGCTTCCCTCCTTTATTAATATCTAGCTACCTACGCTAACAAAATGTTAAGAGTTTGTTTGGCTTTGTAAAATCACTGCCTGTCCTCCAAGCTGGATGTACCACTTTGCAGTAATGAATGAGACTTACTCTTGCTCCACATCCTCATCAGCATTTGGTGTTGTCACTGTTCCAGACTTTGGCTATCTGACAGGTGTGTAGTTGTTTTAATTTGCATTTCCCTGATGACATATGATGTAGAGCATTTTAATGAAGTCCAGCATATCCATTCATGGATCGTGCCTTGGGTGTTGTAGTTCCCCCCTTACCTGCAGTTTCTCTTTTTGTGGTTTTACTTACCTGTGGTCAACCAGAATCTAAAAATATTAAATGGAAAATTCCAGAAATAAGCAAGTTATAAATTTTAAATGGCAGCATTCGGAATAGCTGATGAAATCTTTCACTGCCCTGTCCTGTCCCACCTGGGACAGGACTCACCCAGCCTGAAGCTGTATAGGCTCCTGCCCAGGAGTCTCTCAGTGGCTGACTTGGTTCTGTCATGGCATTGCTGTGCTTGTGTTCAGGTGACCCTATAATTAGCCTAACACCTAGTTGCTATGTCATTCACCTCACTTCCTCTTATCACATAGGCACTGTATCATCTCACATCATCATCATAAGAAGGGTGAGTACAGTAAAAAAGATATTTTGAGAGAGACCACATTCACATAACTTTTATTATGGTATCCTATATAATAAAAGCCTAATACACAAATTGTCCCCTCCACCGGGAGTTTGACCAGGAGTTTGACCGCTCACTATGACGTGCGCTGACCACCAGGGGGCGGTGTGGAACATGGCGGGCATCAGTGATGTGACCCTGGCAGCGGGCGGCAGTGGAGGCGCTGCTGGCCCTGATGGGCCCCAACGAGAGCAGGACCGCAGTGGGATGGTGGAGCAGTTGAGCGGGCGGCGCCAGGCCAAGGCAGGTGTGAGCGGGGCCCTATCGCCCTGCTGATCGCTCCACAGATCCCGCTGATGGCCCCGCAGACGGCGACCATCGTCCATTACAGAGAAAGGGCAAATAGCAATATTAAAATATTTCTTCTAATTATTTTCCTTTCAATGTGCACAAATCCATGCACTGGACCACTAGTATTGTTATAATTGTTTTATTATCATTTTTGTTGTTAATCTCTTACTGTGTATAATTTATAAGTTAAACTTTTTTTTTTTTTAAATAGAAGTTTCTTTTTTTTTTTTTTAATATATTTTTTTTTGTTTTTTCACAGAGGGGAAGGGAG
>NW_005371038.1:2100035-2104845 GCF_000412655.1 Myotis brandtii | reverse complement strand
TTTTTTTTAATATATTTTATTGATTTTTCACAGAGAGGAAGGGAGAGAGATAGAGAGTCAGAAACATCGATGAGAGAGAAACATCGACCAGCTGCCTCCTGCACATCCCCCACTGGGGACGTGCCCGCAACCCAGGCACATGCCCTTGACCGGAATCGAACCCGGGACCCCTCAGTCCGCAGGCCGACGCTCTATCCACTGAGCCAAACCGGTTTCGGCTATAAGTTAAACTTTATGATAGGTATGTATGTATAGGAAAAACCATAGTGCATATATACATATGTACATATATCTATATATATAAAAGCGTAAGTGACCGGAATGACTGGAACGTATGGTCGACCAGTTGCTATGATGCACACTGACCACTAAGGGGCAGACACTCAATGTAGGAGCTGCCCCCTGGTGGTCATTGCACTCCCACAGCCAACCTCCTGTGGCCTGCCAACCTCCTGCAGTTCCTCCCCTCCTGCCGGTCCCTCCCCCTGGCCGGCCGGCCAACCTCCTGTAGTCCCTCACCCTGGCCAGCTGGCCAACCTCCCGTGGTCCCTCCCCCATCCCTCCCCCTAGGCCGGCCCCGATTGGCCCAGCCCTGATTGGGACTGGGCGAGACGGCCCTGATCGGCCCTGATTGCTGGTCAGGCCTAGGGACCCCACCTGTGCATGAATTCATGTACTGGGCCTCTAGTATATATATATTATGGTTCAGTACTCATTTGCATTTTGAGACATCCACTGAAAATACTGTGAAAATCTTTAGGCCAATAAATGTGAAATTTCTGTCTCAAGATCACAGTCTGGAATACTCATGTAAATAGTGAAGAAACTGAATCAGTAGTTAAAAGTTCTTTCACAGAGAAAGCACTAGGCCCAGTTTTTATACGTTAGGCGATTTACATTTCAGGCATTTTACCTGCCTGTAAGGCTCAGGTCTTTACAGTGTGATGCTAACTCTCCCACAGAGCATTAGAGTGAGAGTTCATTTCTAAGCTTACAATTTCAGACTGTATAACTTTCATACATGAACGTGACAAAAACATTGAAGAAATAAATGAGGAGAGCCAGTCTTGCTTGTGAATATAGATAAAATCCAGTAGGTTTTAAAAAAGACTACATTGGATTTTCCCAGGAATATAAGTGGGAGGGCGAGGTTTCCATTTGAAATATTAAATTCAATTTGTGCTTTTAGCCAATTAAAGTAAAATCATGTTTTTCTCAATAGATTAATAAAAAGAATTTTATAGATGTCCAATCTATTCATAGAAAAAGCTTAAGGCAGACTAGAAATATAGAAGGAAACTTTCTTATCGTGATGAAAGGTATCTATTTCTTAGTAGTAAAATAGTCTCCTAAAGTCAGGAAAAAGACAAGAGTCCCACTAGCTTCACTCTGTTCCACATTGTTCTGAAAGTGCTGTGCTTTGCGGAAAGGCAGGAAATAGGAATAAAGGAATGATAGAAAAAGAAGAAATAAAACACTGTCCTTCACAAGTGGTATGATTGTCTTAAGGGAAAATCTAAGACATAAAAAAGAATTAAATGGAGACACATTGTCTTTTTGACATTTAATTCTTTTTTATGTCTTAAAATAAAATTTCATAATTTTTCCATCTAGCTGGCATCTATTTCTAAATCCACTTTTGTTCCTACTATAAATAGTACCTTTTTGGTTGATGTCTTTGTTACTGGTATAAAGAAAGGCAATTGATTATTTTTAAATATGTATCATATTGAGCTATCTTGTGACATTAATCATTTCTAATAATTTGTTGATCCTCTTAGATTTTCACAAATGATACAATGTACAGATTCAGTGTAATTATACTTAAATTCTCAGCGTTAATTTTGTAAGGAATTTGAGCATGAAGAGGCCCCACATGGCCAAGCATGCCAAAGAAGAAGAAAATGAAGGGCTTGTCTTATCAGCACTCAAGACTTATTAACTACGATGGTATATTATTGGCTTTTGGGTAGAAATGGGTCCGTAGAGTGGAATGCAAAGCCAGAACAGATCCACATGAGTAGAGGAACTGCACAGGAGAAGGGGTGCGTCTCGACTCGCTATGGGGCAGCAAAGACTTGACTGTTTATGAAGTAAAACAAACTTATATCCTTGATGGAGTGAAAAATTTCTTAAACACAAAATACAGCACTTAAAAGGAAAGCTTGAAAATTCTACTAAGTTTAAATTAAGAACATTTGTTCATTGAAGACACTATCAAAAAAGTAGAAAAGCCACAAACTGGGGAAAAATACTTGAAACTAACAGCTGCCAAAGGATTCATGTACATCTACTGTCATCGTAAGAAACGTCTAGTCAAACCTGTAGAGAATTTTTATGAGTTTATTTGAACCAAATTGACAATTGCCTGGAAGCAAAATCTCAGCAGATTTGGAAATGCTCTGCAGAATGGCAGCTTTACCACTCATTTTATATTTCAGAATCACAGGGTTACATGGACTCCGCTGATGATAGCTTAGGGAGCTGGGAGAAAGCCAAGTGGGAACCCTCTGAGACCGGATGAAGAGTGAACCCGAGAGCAAACACTTGGTTTACATTGGTGGGTACAGGGTAGCTGACAGTGACCGTTTACAGCATCCGGATTTGGAACCTGAGGAACAGGGTGACAATGAGGTTGTCCCATAGTCTCCTGCTCTGGTGGGAGATTGTGCCCTGAGGGGGTGGAAAAGGGGATTACTCTGACATTCCAAAGGTATGTTATGTTATGGTAGATGCAAAAAGAGAACAAAGACTGACCTTTGTCAAGGAAGGTACAGGTCTAGGACATGACTGCCCTGCATGACTCGCTTTTAGTTAGGAGGTTTTAAGTTCAGACCATCCTAGGTGGTTACTTTAGGTCTGAGTTTGTAAGGCTGCCACACAGGCCTCCCCTGAGCTTGTCAGATTTAGTATGTGGCCCCTCTTTCATGCACACTACATTCATACGTGAATCAGTACATACAATCATACATGTAACCTGGAAGTCAATAAAACAACATAAAAGAAAAATATTTTTCATACAAGAGGAAGGGAAATAAGAAATAAACATCTAAAAGATGATCTTTAGTAATAGAAATGCAAATGAAGATCACAGTGGGATGCTGTTCCTCATTTTCAGATTGGCCAAACATTCTTATGCCTGAGGTTACCAACAGTTAGTGAGCAAGTGGATCACCAGGAAGTTTATACACTTCTGAGGGGAATATAAATTGGTGTCACTGTTTAGGAAAACAAATGTCTTAATATAGTTGAACATTGTCATTCCATAAGACTAGATCGCTCACTTTTTTAGCATTTACGGAGAGGGGTGACTTTTAGACTGTTTTTACTAGACTCAGACTAAGAAACATCTACAGTTTGGCCCAATAAACACCCAGAGGTGGGTGGGTATCAAAGATTCATAAAATAATTACCTTTCTTTGTGTACTGCATTTTGATACTATCCTATTTCTTTAAAAATTTCTGATTTTGACCTTTGATTGGATCACTTCTTTGAATGGATTGCTACTTGGAGTTTGAAACTACACTATTCTATAAGCATTTTGCACATGTCCTAAGAAAATTTAGACCAGGGTATAAAAAAAAAGACTTACAGTAGCAATGTTGTTAATGGAAAAAGCTCAAAACAACAAAGTGCCAATGACAGGAGAATAGGTAACTTTCGAATATATTTGTGAAGTTGTTTTGTAAAAAACATTGCAAGTAAATGGATAACTGACACATATAACAACATGGCTAAGTCTTTGAAACATGCTGAATTAAAACTATATATTTTTTTATGAAACTAAAAGCATGAAAAGCAGTATGTAGTTTAGAGATGTGTACGTGTATAATGAAATCACATACACACATTCAGGAAAAAATATACAAATGGTAAACAGACTTCACACTGCTGATTACCTGTGAGTTTGGAAGGCAGGTGGAAGAACAGGTGAAGAGCACA
The DNA here is from genome assembly GCF_000412655.1 of Myotis brandtii. Classification (NCBI taxonomy): domain Eukaryota; kingdom Metazoa; phylum Chordata; class Mammalia; order Chiroptera; family Vespertilionidae; genus Myotis; species Myotis brandtii. Next base: position 2,100,902 of record NW_005371038.1, on the reverse strand, counting down.
TGAGTGGATTTTAGTTCTGACTTAGTTCTTAGTTTGGTGATTGTAAGGGAGTTTGTTATGTTGCATTAGATGTATATGCTACATATGTTTTTAAAAATATGTTTTTATTGATTTTAGAGAGTGAGGAAGGAGGAAAGAGAGAAAGAGGGAGAAACATTGAAGTGAGAAACATCCATCAGTTGCCTCCCAGGAATCAAACCTACAATCTAGGTATGTGCCCTGACTGGGAATAGAACCTCCACCCTTTTGGTGCATGGGACAACGCTCTAACCAACTAAGCCACCTTGCTGGAGATACACACACACACACACACACACACACACACACTGAGTGGCCAGACACACACACACACACACACACTGAGTGGCCAGACACACACACACACACACACACTGAGTGGCCAGACACACACACACACACACACACTGAGTGGCCAGACACACACACACACACACACACTGAGTGGCCAGACACACACACACACACACACACTGAGTGGCCAGACACACACACACACACACACACTGAGTGGCCAGACACACACACACACACACACACTGAGTGGCCAGACACACACACACACACACACACTGAGTGGCCAGACACACACACACACACACACACTGAGTGGCCAGACACACACACACACACACACACTGAGTGGCCAGACACACACACACACACACACACTGAGTGGCCAGACACACACACACACACACACACTGAGTGGCCAGACACACACACACACACACACACTGAGTGGCCAGACACACACACACACACACACACTGAGTGGCCAGACACACACACACACACACACACTGAGTGGCCAGACACACACACACACACACACACTGAGTGGCCAGA
>NW_005371038.1:2088612-2097893 GCF_000412655.1 Myotis brandtii | reverse complement strand
CTTCAAGCTGCCTGGCTGCCGGCCGCCATCTTGGTTGGCAGTTAATTTGCATATCTCGCTGATTAGCCAATGGGAAGGGTAGCGAAGTTATGGTTAATTACCATGTTTCTCTATTATTATATAGGATATATATATGTTTTATTATTGATTTCAGAGAGAAAGAGAAAGGGAGAGATAGAAACATCAATGATGAGAAAGAATCATTGATTGGCTGCCTCCTGCATGCCCCCCACTGGGAACTGAGCCCGCAACCCGGGCAGGTGCCCTGGTTTTCATAGGTTGATGCTCAACCACTGAGCCACGCCACCTGGGGCACATATATTCTTAATATTTGCCAAGTTAAGTTAGCTTTTTTAAAATAAAATATTTTTATTGATTTCAGAGAGGAAGGGAGAGGGAGAGAGAGTTAGAAACATGGATGATGAGAGAGAATCATTGGTCAGCTGCTTCCTGCGCCGCTCCCCCCCCACCCCCACCCCGAGATTGAGCCCGCAAAACAGGCATGTGCCCTTGACTGGAATCAAATCTGGGACCCTTCAGTCCGCAGGGTGATGCTCTATCTACTGAGCCAGACCAGCTAGGGCTAAGTTAGCTTTTAAAAGATTCATGTATCTGTGTTCTGCAAACATTTCTTATGTTATCTCTTAAAAATTTTGTTTTTCTCTTATATTCTTTTTTCTTATTTTCAAGAGAAGCCAAATTCTAGATTTTTAGAAAATATCTTCCAATTTTAAGGGTTTTTTTCAAGGTAGAGAAAAAAGCCCTTTGAATGTCCAACAAAAATTGGTTTATAGACCAGATTCTGTACACAGTTCGCCTCCCAGTTCGTTTGCGTTTTCCACGGGAGGAAACGGGTTTCTTGTGGATGTTAATGGAGCTCATGGAGGAGGTTTCATATGCAGGAGGGCTGGCACCTGTTCCTACGAACCCAAGTTGATGGTCACACTCTCAGGAATTTTGTGAGCTGGTTGTCAAAACTACAAACACCTTGAAATTGGCCATGGTAGCATTATCAGTAGAGGAACAAATCAGAGTGTATCCTGCCTGTTTGAAGCCACATTTTGCTCTTGCCCATTACATTTTCATTTTCCACAACTGGAGGGTCTTCCTCTGGGGTCTGAAGAGCAAATGGGCTTTTCTTCCTGACTGTGCTGACTGCTGCTTGTTTCTAATGAAAGAGAGAACCTTACAGGCACTGGACTCCCTTGAAAGCTGAAGATCTCTGTTTTCATAAAAAGATCTCTATTTTGTTCAGAGTCACTACATTCCTTCTTTACTGTTCCTGGCTTCTTAGAAAGCTGCTTCTTAAAACTTAACCCCAAAATCCTAGAACCAAATTTAGTTTTTGGTTCTTTTTTTTAAAAAACAAAATGTCGCCCTAGCTGGTTTGGCTCAGTGGATAGAGCGTTGGCCTGCGGACTGAAGGGTCTCGGGTTCGATTCTGGCCAGTAGGGGGCTTGCAGAAGGCAGCCAATCAACGATTCTCTCTCATCATTGATGTTTCTGTCTCTCCCCCTTCCTCTCTGAAATCAATAAAAATATATTTAAAAAGTGTCATATGGTTCTTTTTGAGATATTTTCTTCTAAAGAAATGGTGGATTCTCAGATTTCTAAAAGGTTAATCATTGTTACAGTCTCCTCCCCTTTCAATATGGAATGTCTAGGTTGAAAGCAATACGGTTATTTATTAGGCAAGTCAGCTCTGGTGCACAGACGTGAAATGATCTCGCTCTGATTACAGCTGATGTTCCTTAACTGCCCACCCCGCCTCCAGCGGCTGAAGAGCACACCTGCCTTCAGAGTTTAACTTCAGGGGCGGGCACATCACTGTTGAGAACACCATTGTCCCTGTTAGAATATAGACTACGGGCAGCAGAGGTGTTAGTTACCTGCTGATGGCCAGTCTTGTCTATGAAGAGCTAGAAAACATTTTTAGATTTCTCCCATAAGCACCACCGTGGGCGGGGCCGGGCGGTGGGAGGAAGTAGGGGGCAGGCCAGTTGTCTCAAGTGGAGGCCTCAAAGAGTTGCTGCCTAACCCCAGAGGAATATTTAAAATAGGCTTTCACCAGAATTTTAAACTGTGGAATCTAGTGTGATGTGGATGATATTTTTGTAGTGATCTTCCACAGTAATTCTTTAAAAAGCCAGGCATTTCCAGCTGCCTTTTCTATTTTTTTTCTGATGAAATAAAATTGCAAAAGCTTTAATTTAGCTATGTAAATGCAGATCTGTATTTGCATTGAAATACAGGTAATTATGTTAAAAGGGACAGATTACAAAATTCATCTATTTAACAAACATCTTTTTTCTTAAGATTTTGTTATCCTACTTTTTATCAAAGAAGATAATTTCATTTTGAAAGTTTTGAAATTCTCTGGTTAGCTTTCCTTCATGTGATGGAAAATGCAGTACTCACGCGCACTTTCCCATCAGAAGAAGCTGTCTCTCTGGTCCAATACCGAGAAAGTGTTCTGTCCAGCAGAATGGAAAGTCTGTGTAACCCTGCGGGCAAGCCAATCCTCAGCACCGCTTCTCGGTCCTTGTGCTTTTGTCAGCTTCCTTCCCAGGGGTAGGACTGATAAAGCTCAAAGCAACACAATTCAAAGGAAGAAAAGAAAGCCCCGCCCCAGTGTGGGAGCAGCCAGCTCCTGTCCCTCCTGCAGAGGTTCGCTACTGGACTGCACTCCTTTCCTGCCCGCCCAGCTGACTGCTCTTTAATGTTTGGTAACCATGTGATCTTTCCATCTGTCATCTTTATCTCAAGCTGGAAGTTACATTATATTTCATAATATAAAGTTGTTTTTATGTCAGAACATTGGCTCAGTGTAATATTTTTTAAAAGACATTTCCATAAGATACTCATTTTGTTGTCGGAAAGTTACACTTTATATATTACCAAAATATGGTGCATTTCTGTGAATCGTTTTGATAGATGTTTACTGAAAATGTCTTGATTTGGAAGTCGCAGAAGATGTGGATTCCAGTCCTCTCACTGCCATCTGGTAGTTCTCCTGTCTCCCTGTTGTGAGGACAGTGTTTCCCCACCCGGACCTCGTTTCTAGCTGAGTAATGGCACATGGCAGGCCCTGACTGCATCCTCGCCTTAGGGAGGCTTCTAACCATTTGCTGGGTCCTTGGCTGGGGAAGATAATGGCTTTTAGTTACAAGCTGGCTGCACAGTGCCCACCCTGTTTGGCCTTGTTTTAACTTTCCTGTCTCAGTTTCCCTATTCCTCCTGCCCTGGAATTTTCCTAGCTTTTCACTGACCTGTAACATTTGGAATGTAGGCAAGTAGTCCAGGCTCGAGGTGGACATTTGGGAGTCATCGGAATGCTGATGCATGGGAGCCTTGCACGTAGAGGAAAGCAGCCTGGCTCCTGGGCATCAGCCCTTCAAGGCTGGGGTCAGGAGTTGCCAGAACGGAGGCCGAGCAAGATGAGCCAGGTGGGGAGGCCGGGAGGAAACAGTGTTCTGAGAGCCCAGTGAGGAGAGGCCCTCCAGGAGGCGGGTCTGACCTGACTGCAGGCAGGCCGAGCGGATGGACCCTCCTGAGCGGACACGGCTTTGCAGCCTGGCCGGTGCTGGCGGCTGCGCTGGCAGGCAGGAGACAGCGCCTTTCCTGGCAAGTTTGGGAAGCACCCTAGTCTGACTGTTAGGCTTTTTGGTTTAGGTTCATATAGAGAAAACTAATTATCTGAAATGTGCCCTGGCTATGGATAAATATAATTTCTTATAAATAAGCTATAAATTAGGGTATTTGAGAAGTTTCCCCTCAAAAATAGGTGTAGAATATAGCTTTCTATGAAGTATAACATCTGGTTTATCAAGGCTTAATCGTAGTCTCTGATGTAAGATTCAGAATTTTTGAATATGAAGAAGATATGAATAATTTTTACTAAATTTAAAGTGTTGTATTTGTCACATCATGCATTTAGTAATTATATACTTGTTAATTTCATGAAATGCTAATCTAAGAAGCGTGCTTGTAGAAGTAAACTCTTTCTAGTATCCCATTTCAGCACTTGGACATTCTTGAGTAATGAGTACAAAAGGGCTTGCACGAATGAATACAAAAGATCTTTCTCTTTGATCAAGTTTTCCAATTGATTTAGAGCAGTGGTTCTCAACCTTTTTAATGCCGCGGCCCTTTAATACAGTTGGTGGTGACCCCCAACCATAAAATTATTTTCGTTGCTACTTCATAACTGTAATTTTGCTACTGTTATGAATCGTAATGTAAATATCTGATATGCTATATGTGTTTTCCGATGGTCGTGACCCACAGGTTGAGAACCGCTGATTTAGAGGCATCTCATACTTATTCACAAAAAATTCAGAGCTGATTGATTTTGGAGTTTAATAGGTTATCACCATTATATAACTCAAAGCTTTTTCAGATATTTTGTTTGTTTTACTTTATCTGAAATAAAGCTTATTCTGAAAAGACTTAATGAGTATCACAATGACTATCATAATACAATTTCAGAGTTATGCACTTGTTTGAAGGCCAAGGAGATTTTTAAAAACCTATATTTTTATTGATTTCAGAGAGGAAGGGAGAGGGAGAGAGAGAGAAATATCAATGATGAGAGAGAATCATTGATTGGCTGCCTCCTGCAGAAGAGGAGACTGAAGGGTGTGAGTCTAGAGCAGTGGTTCTCAACCTTCCTAATGCCGCGACCCTTTAATACAGTTCCTCATGTTGTGGTGACCCCCAACCATAAAATTATTTTCGTTGCTACTTCATAACTGTAATTTTGCTACTGTTATGAATCGTAATGTAAATATCTGATATGCTATATGTGTTTTCCGATGGTCGTGACCCACAGGTTGAGAACCGCTGATTTAGAGGCATCTCATACTTATTCACAAAAAATTCAGAGCTGATTGATTTTGGAGTTTAATAGGTTATCACCATTATATAACTCAAAGCTTTTTCAGATATTTTGTTTGTTTTACTTTATCTGAAATAAAGCTTATTCTGAAAAGACTTAATGAGTATCACAATGACTATCATAATACAATTTCAGAGTTATGCACTTGTTTGAAGGCCAAGGAGATTTTTAAAAACCTATATTTTTATTGATTTCAGAGAGGAAGGGAGAGGGAGAGAGAGAGAAATATCAATGATGAGAGAGAATCATTGATTGGCTGCCTCCTGCACGTCCCCCACTGGGGATCAAGCCTGCGACCTGGGCATGTACCCTTGACTGGAATTGAACCCGGGACCCTTTAGTCCGCAGGCCAACATTTTACCCACTGAGCCACACTGGTAGGGCAGAAGTTTTTTTTTTTAAGATTTTTTTATTGATTTTTTTGAGAGAGGAAGGTAGAGAGGGAGAGAGAAACATCAATGTGAGAGTGAAAGATCGCTGCCCCCTGCACACACCCTACCTGGAATCAAGCCCAAAAGACTGGTATGTGCTGGGCCCCGGAATCGAACCAGTGACCTCTCAGTGCACAGGAGGATGCCCAGATAACTGAGCCACACCGGCCAAGGCTCAAGGAGATTTTTAAAATAAGTAATTAATTTAGTTATAGTGGATTTGATTCAGCGTATATTTTATGTAATAACTCGGAATTTGAAGTGCTGGATTACAGTATGTGAAAGATTGATGGGCGAAACGCTCCAGTTGTCTTTATTATATAAGTAGTAACTACTAGATCTTAATTTTAGTTTTCTTTGTCCTCTTGCCAAGAATGATGGAAGACTGACACAAGTATCTTTTCCTTGAGTTCACATTCCCCCGCCTGTGGAATCATGATATAGAATAGGGTTATACTTCACTGTTTACAACTATGGTCTCCTTTCCTTTTTGGAATTTTATTTCCTTTGCTGACTTTCATTGTGTTAATCCCATTATGCCTTTGGACAGTTTTGTGAAAATTATACTGTTTTGGGAAACATAGAAGGACTAATGGGCTTGAGTCAACCTCTGTCATTCTAAAATATTACTCTGGAATATTCTAGAATTTGAAAAGACTAAGAAAGAAAATCACTTGAATTCTTTTTTGTCTTTTTTATGTTTGTTAGCTTTTAATTCCACAAGGAATATCTGAATATGTATTTAATATAAAAATGTAAAACTTTTTAGCAGCTTTCCTGCATTTGCTTCCTTTCCACATAAATAATTATTGGTAATATACTAATTTAATATGTATATTAGTAGACCTTCTCTTGGCTTTTACATGAATATATATTTATTTGTATACAAACATATTTATGAGAATTACCACATAAATAAGTTTTCTATTTTTTTCATTGTGGGAAATTTGTAATTTTCTACAAATGCATCCATGTCATCCAGATTTTCAAATGTATTGATATAAAGTCATTCACAATATTCTCTTATTGGTTCACCATCTGAAACATCAACAGTGATGTCTCTTTTCATTCCTGATATTGGTTGTAAGTGTCCTCTGTTTTTTCTCTCTCTTTGATCAGGTCTTCCAAGGCTTATCAGTGTTATTACACATTTCAAAAACATTTCTTGGGCTTTGTTAATCCTCTCTGGTATTTCTGTTTTATTAATACCTATCCTGGTTTTTATTAATTTCTTTTTTCTTCAGGTGTATTTTGCTGCTTTATTTTAAAATCATTTTGATGAATTGTGGTTTCATTTATTTTCTGCCAATTAGACTTATATTAGACCTTCTTACTGTGTCCTTTATATCTTTATCTTTTTTTCCTGTGGTTTCCCTCTGTCTCTCTGTACCTCTCTCTTGTAAGCCATCTACCAGCTCACTAATTTTCTTATAAGCCGCACCTGTTTTTTTCTTTTCACAAACATTGAGTTTTTATTTAATTTTAAAATATTTTTGGTTCTTTAAAAAACCAATTGTCACTTTTTATGGTTTATAGTTTCCTGCTTGGCTTTCATGTCTTTGAGAGTCAGTTTTTGATGGTAATGGATCTCAATTTTGTATGGATCTTTTTCTTAATGATTTTCTTTTTTTACTGGTTTGTACTATACCTTGTTTCTTTGGTTATTCTTTGGCTGTGTGATAAACGTTGTATTTGCAAAAATTATTTCTGGTAATAATTTGGAGCATAGTTTTCTGCAATGTGGATTTTTTACCCCTGCATTTAAAAAATGATTTCCTAATATTACTTTCATGGACATACCATAATGTATGTAATAGCCCTTTATTAATGGGCATGTAGGTAGTTTTAGTTTTGCTATTATAAACAATGATGCAGAAAATACCATTGTGCATATTATTAGAGTAGCTGAGGGAACCTTCTCAAATAGGAATCCCTCTCTTCAAGGTTCGGAACAAATGGAAAATAAAATAAAATGTAGGAAAAAAGCAAAATACTATCTTTATCCCTGATGTTCGCTAAGTTGAAGGTTGTGGTTTCAGATGTGTTGAGGAGGAGATTTCTCACTGGGATCTCCAGCATTAGGCTCACTGGCCCAGCCCAGCTGTGCTGGGTTTGTGCCGGCCACGCCCTCCAGCGGTTGGCCCGAGCCGGCATTCATACTCACAACGCACTGCTCACCTGGACATGGAGGAGAACCTGAGTTCCTGGAGGGCAGGAAAGGAGGAGGGGATAGCAGAGCCAAGGACAAGCCTCTGTATTCATTTTTATTTTTATTAATTAAATTAAAAATTTCCATCACCATTTACCTCCTCTATGCCCTCTTCCACCTCCACCCCATCACCACACTGTTGTCCATGTCCACGAGTTCTCTCTCTTTTTTCTGTTTTGCTCAATCCCTTCACTCCCACCCCTTAACACCCTCCATCCTTTAAATTAGCCATTTAGATAGATAAATAATTGTTGAGATAGAATGAAGTTAGGGATCCAAGTTATAGGACAGTGGGACCCACCTTTGTGATGCTGTATAGATTTAGCACTTCAGGGAAGAAGAGAACATTTGTACAGCCGTGTACACTGGACACTTTGTTGTTGGGAAGGTGGCCTTGCTAGAAAGCACCTCTGGAAGCAGGTGGCTGGCCTGTACTTCACGGAACTGGTCTCAGTGTTGGACCAGCTTCTGCAGCTACCAGATGGGGAAGGAAATGTGCCTCCATGCTGTCCACATCTGTGTGCTTTAACCAGCCAGTGTTCTGTTGTTATCGTCTGGTTTACTGCATATTGTCCAGAGGATGGCTGTGATATTTGTGTAGTTTTGAATTTATTGTTGTGTTTTTGCTTTGTAGATGCTGCCTCTGTATTACTTGGCACATAGATATTTTACCACTGCTCCATCTTCCTGATGAGCTTCTCCTTTCCTATGCCTCACAAAGTGCCTTTTCCCTGGCCTGTTAGTGCTTTGAGCCCTATGTTGCCCTTATGGATTCATAGTATGAGAGGTTTTCTTTGTATTTGACTTTGAGGTAACATACCCATCCCTCACAATTTTTAAATTGTATTTTTTCCTTTGTGTTAGATGTTTGTCTAATGTTCTGCCTTAGTTGGGTTTTGCTTTGTGATCCAGTTGGAGCCTTGTTCTTACTGGACGCAGACAGCTTCTTGCAGTGTGTGGGTGTGTCTGGTATGAGGGCTGTCGTGGTTTACCATGCCTTCTGATTTGGTGGTTTTACATTTAAAAAACTAGTGGCCCGGTGCATGAAATTTGTGCACCTTGTAAGGGAATTAATTAGAGGAACGTAATTTGGACTCACTATCTAATATTAATAATATGTGAGCGTGAGGCAGTCCGCGTTTCTGAAATTCAATGACATGGATTTGAGCTATTACTTTGCCAAATAAATGGAATTTACAGATATCATTTAAAAGAGCATTCAGCTTAATATTAAAAACTCTGGCTACCAAGTCAGGTCTGTTTTCAACTTTTTGCCAGCGTTGTAAATTGTTTGCAATATCTGCCCATTTGGGGTTGCATGTCATGGTTATGAATAAATCGGGCTTGCCATACTTCGTTACAATTGCCATAGCATCCCAATATTGCTGCTGCATATTTCTGGGACACCTTAAATAGATGATGAAAGTATTATCATTTTACCAATCAGTACATTTCATTTTCAGATCTAGATTTGAGATAATCCATCAAACCACTATATTTTTCAACTCTCAACTAGATTGGTTTTGCTTTGATGAAATTTATCTGATTGGCCTCCATTTTTTAATATGAATCCATGATAAACTGTTGAGTTAATTTTCCTGTATTTAAAATAGGATTGAATGTGTCCCGCACAGAGAGATGAAATCCATAATACTGCATTTGTATGACTCATGTCCTTACATTTTGTCTAGTATTATTGTCGATTACACTGTTGTCTCTGAGTCTTAATGCAATATCTGTTCCC
>NW_005371038.1:2081254-2086635 GCF_000412655.1 Myotis brandtii | reverse complement strand
ATCCTCATGTACTCCATTTTCGCTGAGAAGGCAGTTCCTACAGTATTGGTAGTACTTGTTGATGACTGTTCTCTCGACATATTCTGTTGTTGCCACCTCCTTCTTTCAATTTCAAAGGCACGTTGGTCTTTAGACATTTTCTGTCGATGATGCCGGTGTTTTTTGGCATCAGAGTGATGTTTTTCCAGTAGCTGGTGGTCAGATACATCCTGTCTCAGGCACCACCTTCTTTCAAGATCAGACGCATGCTGCTCTGCAGACATTTTCTGTCGATAACATCAGCATCTTTCGGCTGCAGAGCTACGTTGTATCAACAGTTGTTCTTTAGACATAGTCCCACCTCTCTACTGTCATGGTCTGAGATGCAGGTGAATGAGAGTCCTGGCTGTCAGGCCGCTGAGAGCTGTCTGACCAACGGCTGATTCTGGCTGATTCTGTGGGAGTGGGACTTCGTCCTCCCTGCTGTCAGTTTCCACAGCTGTGATGAGGAAGCTGGGGTGACAGAGGGAGCCACGCCCCCCAAGCCACCCTCTCTCTCGCTCTGCTCTGTGTCCAGTGGCCTCCTGCTCTGCCAAGTCCTCCAAACCTCCCGCTCTCTGCCTGCTCTCCCGCTCTTTTCTCCACCGGCGAAGGTCCTGGGAGCCTGCGGGTGTGGCTTGGCGAGGCTGGCCTTGCCTCCCAGGGCGCTTGACACCTGCATATGCAAATTAACCCGCCATCTTTATCGGGTTAATTTGCATACGTACTCCTGATTGGCTGGTGAGCGTAGTGGGGGGATGGTCAATTTACATGTTTCTCTTTTATTATATAGGATTATCTTGTATGTATTGTGTGTATCTGTTCGTCTTGTCTGCTTGTGGGCTTGTTCTAGTAATGGGACAGGGTTGTATTCTGTCCCATCGTTCATCTTTATTGTTATAACGTACTCTAGTGTCCTTGGCCCTCTGTCCCTTAGAGAGCTCTGATGACTTCTCACTCCGAGCAGTGACACAATTGTCTGTTTCTCGTTTTAGATTCTTCCCTTCCTCTGATCCCATCATTTTTTCTTAGTGTTTTATCTGTAATTTAAAATGGACTCATATGTACATTACTTGATTTATTAATTTTAAATTATATCACTCAACCTCTATTTATAAAAGATCAGGAAATGAGCCCAGCCGGCATGGCTCAGTGGTTGAGTGTCGACCTATGAACCAGGAGGTCATGGTTCGATTCCCAGTCAGGGCACATGCCAGGGTTGTAGGCTCCATCCCCAGTGGGGGGCATGCAGGAGGCAGCCGATCAATGATTCTCTCTCATCACTGATGTTTCTATCTCTCTTTCTCTCTCTTCCTCTCTGAGATCAATAAAAATATGCATTTTTTAAAAATCAGGAAATGAGTATATTTTCTTTTGTTGGGCTTACCATTTTTATATTAATCAAGTCATGTAATTTTAAAAACATGATTGAGGTGTAATTGACGTATGTGAATTGTATGTACTGACATGTACATGTGGTAGCTGAGTGGTGAGGCCATCACCCGTCAGGGGGTGAGCATGTCCATCACTCCAGAAGCTTCCGCACCCTTGGCAATCCCTCTCTCCTGTCCCTGCCCCACTTTCCCCAGACAGCTGCCCAGTTGCTCTCTTTCACTAGAGACTAGTTTCCATTTTAAGAATTTTAAAAAATGGAACACAGTGTGGATTATTTTGCATGTCATCTTTCTGTCAGTGTATTCTTTTTGGAGCTCACCGATGTCTAGCATGTCTGAGTATTGGCTGCTTTTACTGCTGAGCAGGGTCTCATTGTGGGAATGTGTTGTGTGGGACGTTTGGAGGGTCCAGCTTGGTCAGCTGCACATACAGCTGCTGCAGACACGTGTGTGTGAACTTTTGCTTCTTTACACAGGAGCCCACCCAGGTCAGTTTTTCCTCCCTCCCAGTGCGGTGGGTGGGTCAGCGCTCCCCCTGGGAGGGGAGGTGATCAGGTCCTGGTTCCTGGTGTCCAGATCTTCTCCTGGGGGTCTTGTTAAAGTGCTGATCCTGTTCCAGGAGGCAGGGTGGGCCTGGGAGTCTACATTTGAACAACCTTCCAGGTGACTCTAATGCTGCTTGTTCACACTTTGAATAGCCTGCGACTAATGAAGCAGGAGGTAATGATATATTTTTTCCTGCCACGTGAAAATAAACTACCTCTAGTGTTACATTTTTATCAGAAATGGAAAGAACTGCATTGGCCATGCTCAGGAGCATTTGCAGTGCCGCCGGAGCTTTGCTGCCTCTCGAGCAACAGTGACCGTGAAGGTGGTACATTTACCATCATCTTCCAGACAGGGCTGCAAGCGGGAGCTGTGGGAGCTCACTTTGCCCACGGCCTCTCTTATTTCTCCAGGAGGCTTTCTTGATCTCGAATTTTGGTAGGAAGAGGATGCTCGGGGGTTGGCCTTGCCTACTTTCATAATCTATACAGTCCTGTGCTGGGGACAGTGGATCTACAGTTCCCAGGAGAACGCAAGTCAGTATCCCCGTCAGCTGACTGGTGCCTTGCACCCGGTTCCTGAGGTGCCCCTGGTTGGACTCACTTAGCTGTGGGGTCACTCTGAGTCTCCAGGAATTCGCAGGGCACAGAGCCAGCATGCACATCAGGCTTCCTGAGGGTACGCAGCATCTCCCTGTCCTCAGATACGCAGCCATGGCTCCTTGGGGGAGGCTGGAAGGATAGAAGGATGGGTGGATGGGAGGATGGAAGGATGGGAGGATGGAAGGATGGGAGGATGGTAGGATGGGTTACGATGCTGACTCTTACCTCAGGGGCTCTGAGTCCTGGCGGTGAGAACTGGTTTTAGGCAGCACTGGTTATGAACAAGACCTGAAGCCAGACCTCCAGTTGTGGCCGTACCAGGCACTTAACAGCAGCCTCTCTGCCCAGTGTCCCCTCTGTCTGTAAAATAAAGGCCAGGAGAGTTCCCCTGTCATAAGGCTGGCAGGAGAGGGGGATAGTATTTGTAAGGTGTGGAGGATAGTGGCACACACAGTAAGCACTTCCTAGTATTTTCTAGATGCATAAGTAGCCATATAGAAAGGCAGGTGAATGGTAAGCTTGGACAAATCAAGCAGCTGTTCACACGCACAGTGGTCACTCTTCTGACTCCCGGGAACCGTGCTCCCACTTGCAGGCCGCCAGCCAGTCTTGGAGATGAAGTGGGCATGCTTGTTGGCATCCAGGCGGGCTCCTTTCCCCATGGCCTGGCTGGACCTCCCGGAGAGCTGAGCCACTTGGGGCAGGAGTAGTTTTATTTGGCTTTTGTCATTCCTTTGAAAATGGATAATGGGAGTGGAGCAGAGTACATTTAGCTGAAGGTAAAGTTTTAGCTGAACTTAGAGATAATTAGGAATTTATTGTATTTTCAGTTAACCTTTTTTTTAAAGAAAGTTTTGTTGATTACAGTTGTCACTCAGTATTACTTTATATTAGTTTCAGGTGTACAGCATAGTGGTTAGACATTGAAGTAATTTACAAAGGGATCCCCTGATAAGTCTAGCACCTACTGGGCACCTACATAGTTCTCACAGTATTATTGCCTGTATTCCCTATGTGTACTTTATATCCCTGTGACTATTTGTTGTTGTTATTGTTGTTATTCCTTACCCAAGGATATTCTTCCCGTTGATTTTTAGAGAGAGTGGAAGGGAGGGAGGGAGGAAGATAGAGAATGAGAGAGAGAGACAGAGAGAGAAACATCAATGTGAGAGAGACACGTTGATTGGTAGCCTTCTGCACACAGGGTATCGAACCTGCAAACCAGTTATGTGCCTTTGACTGGGACTCGAACCCCCAATCCTTCAATTCACAGGTTGGCACTCTAACCACTGATCACACCAGCCAGGGCCCCTGTGACTGTTTTTTAACTACCCTCAGTTCGTTCTCTGTATCCATGACTGTTTCTGTTTTGTTTGTTCATTTATTTTGTTCTTTAGATTCCACATATAAGTAAAATCATATGGTGTTTGTTGTTCTCTGTCTGACTTATTTCACTTAGCATAATACCCTCTAGGTCCATCCATGTCGTCGCAATGGTAAGAGTTCATTGTTGTTGTTTTGGCTGAGGAATAGTCCATGGTATGTATGTACCACATCTTCTTTATCCAATCTTCTGTTGATAGGCACTTAGGTTTCTTCCATATCTTGGCTATTGCAAATAATGCTTCAGTGAACATAGGAGTACATATATCTTTCTGAATTAGTATTTTGGATTACACCCAGAGGTGTAATTGCTGGGTCATAAGGTAGTTCTGATTTTAATTTTTTAAGGAACTTCCATACAGCTTTCCATAGTGGCTGCACCAATTTACAATCCCACCAACAGTACACGAGGGTTCCCTTTTCTCCACATCCTCACTAGCATTTGTTGTTTGTTGATTTATTGATAATAGTCATTCTGACAGGTGTGAAGTAATATCTCATTGTGGTTCTAATTAGCCTTTCTCTGATAGTTAGTGATGTTGAGCATCTTTTTACTAGTATATGTCTGTTGGCCATCTGTATGTCTTCTTTGGAGAAATGTCTATTGAGGTCCTGTGCCCATTTTAAAATTAGTTTGTGTTTTTTTGGGGGGAGTTGGTGTTAATTATAAATTATAATATATGAGTTCATTATAAAATTTGAATATTAACCCCTTATTGGATGTATCATTGAGGAATACATTCTCCCAATCAGTAGGTTGTTTTTGAGTTTTGTTGATGGGTTTCCTTTGCTGTGCAAAAACTTTTAGTTCGATGTAGTCTTATTTGTTTATTTTTTCTTTTGTTATATATCTCCTTCTCTGAGGAGATATATCAGAAAATATATTACTCAGAGCCATGCCAGAGAGTTTACTGCCTGTGTGTTCTTCTAGGAGTTTTAGGGTTTTGGGTCTTACATTTAAGTCTTTTTTTTTAAGATTTTTTTTTTAAAGTGTCTTCCTCATTCGTCTGGGGCTTGAGAGGGACCTCAGGCCGCTCCCCCTGCCCTGGTGCCAGGACAGGGGACCTCAGGCCACGCCCCCCGGCCCCAGCGCCTGGCTAGGGGACCTCAGGCTGCTCCCCCCACCCAGCGGGGCTTGACGGGGGACCTCAGGACGTGCCCCCCACCCTGGCACTGGGCCAGGGGACCTGAGGCTGCGCCTCCCTCCTGGAGGGGCTTGATGGGGGACTTGAGATTGCACCCCCCTCCTAGTGCCAGGCCGGGGGACCTGAGGCTGCGCCCCCTGCCCAGTGGGGTTTGACGGGGGATCTCAGGCTGCGTCCCCTGCCCGGTGGGGCTTGATGGGGGACCTCAAGGCGCGCCCCCCACCCTGGCCTGGGCTGGGGGACCTCAGGCCACACCTCCCACCCTGGCGCCGGGCCAGGGGACCTGAGGCTGC
>NW_005371038.1:2052604-2080591 GCF_000412655.1 Myotis brandtii | reverse complement strand
GGAAATGGTTTTAGTTTTTGCCCATTGAGTATGATGTTGGCTGTAGGTTTGTCATATATGGCCTTTATCATGTTGAGATATGCTCCCTCTATTCCCACTTTGCTGAGAGCTTTTATCAAAAATGGGTGTTGGATTTTGTCGAATGTTTTTTCTGCGTTTATTGATATGATCATGTGATTTTCGATTTTCAGTTTGTTTATGTGATGTATCACATTTATTGATTTACACATATTGTACCAGCCTTGCATCCCTGGAATAAATTCCACTTGGTCATGGTGTCTAATCTTTTTAATGTATTGCTGGAGGTGACTTGCTAATATTTTGTTCGATGATTTTAGCATCTATGTTCATCAGGGATATTGGCCTGTAATTCTCTTTCTTTGTAGTGTCTTTATCTGGTTTTGGAATTAGGATAATGCTGGCCTTGTAAAGAGTTTGGAAGTGTTCCTTCCTCTTGGATTTTATGAAATAGTTTAAGGAGTATGATGTTAATTCTTCTTTGTATGTTTGGTAAAACTCCCCTGTGAAGCCATCTGGACCTGGGCTTTTGTTTGGTGGAAGTTTTTTCATTACTGCTTCTCTTTCATCAGTTGTTATTGGCCTATTCAGGTTTTTTGATTCTTCCTGATTTAGTTTCAGAAGATTGTATTTTTCTAGGAATTTGTCTGTTTCATCCACATTGTCCAGCTTGTTGGCATATACCAGTAGTTGTTCATAGGATTTTCTTACAATCCTTTGTATTTCTGTGGTGTCAGTGGTTACTTCTCCACTTTCGTTTCTGATTTTATTTATTTAGGTCTTCTTTCTTTGTTTCTTGATGAGTCTGGCTAATGGTTTATCAATTTTGTTTATCCTTTCAAAGATACAGCTCTTGGTTTCATTGATTTTTTTTGTATTTTTTTTTAGTCTCTATGTTATTTATTTCTGCTCTACTCTTTATTATTTCCTTCTTTCTACTTACTCTGGGCTTTTCTTGTTGTTCCCTTTCTAGTTCTTTAGGTTGTAGGGTTAAATAGTTTATTGCTGATTTTTCTTGTTTTTTGAAGTATGCCTGTTGAGCTATGAACTTCCCTCTCAGGGCTGCTTTTGCTGTGTCCCAGAGATTTTGGGTTGTTGTGTGTTCATTTTCATTTGTTTCCAGGAAGCTTTTGATTTCTTTCTTGATTTCATTGGTAATCCATTCATCTTACCTAATAATAGACAAACATGTAAATTGACTGTCCCTCCGCTATGCTCACCAGCCAATCAGGAGAGTATGCAAATTAACCCAACAAAGATGGCAGCTAATTTGCTTACATAGGGGTGAAGTGGCAGAGCAAAGACTGAAGGCTCCATCCGGAGCGAAGGCCTGGATCCTGGGTGCCGGAGGAAAACCGGTGCCAGCAGCCAGGGGAAGGGAAGGCCTATTGCACGAATCTCTTCGTGCAACAGGCCTCTAGTTGTTTAATGACATACTATTTAGCCTCCATGTGTTTGAATGTTTTGGGGTGTTTTTACTGTAGTTCATTCCTAATTTTATTCCACTGTGATCTGAGAAGATACTTGATATGATTTCATTCTTCTTGAACTTGTAGAGACTTGTTTTGTGTCCTAACATGTGGTCTGTCTTTGTGACTGATCCTTCTTCCCTTAAGAAGAATGTATATTCTGCTCTATTGGGGTGAAATGGTCTATAAATGTCAATTAAATCCATCTGATCCAGTGTGTCCTTATAGAGTCTCTGTTTCCTTGTTAAGTTTTTGTCCAGTGAAGTCAGAGGGATGGTAAAGTCCCCTACTATGACTAAGTATTGTTGTTGATCTCTCTGTTAAAGTCCTCTAGAAGTTTTTTTTACATATTTAGGTGCTCCTATATTGGGTCATATATGTTTACCAGGGTTATAACCTCTTGTTGGATTGATCCCTTTAGTATTATGTAGTGACCTTTCTTGTCTCCTGTGATGGCCTTCATTTTAAAGTCTATTTTGTTGGATATGAATATTGCTACTCCAGCTTTTTTATCTTTTCCATTTGCATGGAAAAATTTTTTCCATCTCTTCACTCTCATCCTGTGTGTGTCTTTTGTTTTAAGGTGGGTCTCTTGTAGACAGCATATAGTTGGGTCATGATTTCCTGCATATCAGATATTTACATTACAGTTCATAACAGTAGCAACATTACAGTTATGAAGTAGCAACGAAAATAATTTTTTGGTTGGGTCACAACATGAGGCACTGTATTTAAAGGGCCAGAAGGTTGAGAACCACTGCCCTATTGCTGGCTTGGTGGTGATGTACTCCTCTGGGTTTTTTTTTTTGGTCTGGGAAGCTGTTTATTTGACCATCTATTTTGAATGACAGCCTTGCTGGATATAGTAATCTTGGTCTCAGATCCTTGCTTTCCATCACCTTGAGCACTTCATGCCATTCCCTTCTGGCCTGTAGAGTTTCTGGTGAGAAATCAGGTGTCAGCCTTATGGGAACTCCTTTGTAGGTAACAGTTTCCTTTTCTCTTACTGCCTTTAAGATTATCTCTTTGTCTTTAATTTTTGACATTTTAATTATGATGTGTCTGGGTGTGGGCCTGTTTGGGTTCTTCTAGTTTGGGGTTCCCTGTGCCTCCTGCTCTTATGTGACTCTTTCCTTTACCAGGTTAGGGAAGTTTTCTGCCATTATTTCTTCAAACACCTTCTCTATGCCTTTCTGCCTCTTCTTGCACACCTGCTATTCTAATATTGTTACGTTTCACATTGTGCCACAGCTCCCTTAAGCTGTCCTCCTGTCTTTTAATTGTTTTTTTTCTTTTTGGTTCTCTAATTGAGTGGTATTTTCAACTCTGTCTTCTAATTCACTGATTCAAAACTCAGCTTCCCCTAATCTGTTGTGTATTCCTTCCAGTGTGTTCTTTATTTGTGTTACACCATTCTTTATCTTAGACTGTTCTTTTTTTCATAGTTATTATATCTTTTTTCATGCTGTTGAGCATTTTTACCATCATTATTCTGAACTCTGATTTGGATAAATTTCTTATCTCTGCTTCATTTATCTCTTCTTTTGGAGAATTCTCTAATTCTTTCATTTGGGGTTTGTTTCTTTGTCTCTTCATTTCCTGTTTGTGTTTGTGAGTATGTATTAGGTAGAGCCTCTACACCTCTCAATCTCTAGTGCAAGACTGTTAAAGGCTGTTTCTGACTAATTAGATCAGGCAAAGACTCAAAGCCTCCAGAGACTGCCTCTGCCTACAGACTGATAGGATTCTGTCTTGAATTGCTCCCCAGGCAATTGTCCTCAGGTGTGTCGAGAGTTTTTTTTCAACAGGGTGGGGCAGTTGAAATTAGCCTCTTTCTGCCTGGAGGCTAATTGTTACTTTTAATCTCTTAGGTGGCCTCAGGGCAAGGTGTTTTCCAATAGGGTGTGTCAACTATCTTCCCCGCAGGAGAGGCAGATGTCTATGTGGGAAAGATGTCCTCTGCAGCATGAGGGAATGACTCAGCCTAGGAAAGTTGGGGTGTCTGCCTTCTGAGCTCTATCCCCCGAGTCCCTAGTCCTGGCTTCTGCTCTCACAACTTTAGTCCGCTTCCCCCTCCCTCTGCTGGAACACAATGTGGGTGGCTCCATAGGGAGTTTAGTGCGTTGGCCCTTTAAGAGAGTGCCTGAATTTTCAGCTGTTACTCCCTAGCAGACAGCACCTCACTGCTTTTCACAGCCAGTTTTATGTGAGTACCCTTCTCAGTTCTGGTGCTCTATACTGGGGGGCCCAGGTTCGGGGTTAGATCCCACAGTTCTCAGTGGCAACCCCCCACAGCTGAGGTGTCTCTCCAAGACTTCAGTTGCTGTCTGTGGGTGCCCTGCCAGCCCTTTTGTGCCTCCGCCCCTCCTACCTTTTTCTATGTGGTCTCCACATTCGGTCCTCGGGTATCAGGGTTTTCTCCTGCGAGTTTTCCATTGATTATTCAGGAAGTTTTTCTATATTTTAGTTGTAATACCAGTTTGTTCCTGGGAACATGTCTGTGCAGCATCCACTTTGCTGCCATTTTTAATCCTCATTGATGTTTTTCTGTTCATTGATTTTTAGAGAGGGAGGAAGGGAGAGAGAAAGAAAGACAGAGAAAATCCATGTGAGAGAGATCAGTTGCCTCCCACATGTGCCTGATTGGGGATCAAACCTGCAACCTTTAGGTGTAGGGGACAACACTCCAACCAACTAAGCCACCCAGCCAGGGCATCCTGGTTGGATTTTTACTGGGTTTGGACAAAACTCATTATCTGAGGAATGTTGTAAAAAGTGGCTGTAGCCCTAGCCTGTTCGGCTCAGTGGATAGAACGTCAGACCAAAGAGTCCCAGGGTCGATTCCGGTCAAGGGCACATACCTTGGTTGCAGGCTCCTCCCCAGCCTGGGCCCTGTTTCTCTCACATCAATGTTTTTTTAAGATTTTTTAATTGACTTTTTTGAGGAAGAGAGGAAGAGAGAGAGAGAGAGAGAGAGAGAGAGAGAGAGAGAGACATCGATGTGAGAATAAAACATTGATGTGAGAGTGAAACATCAATCTGTTGCCTCCTGAACGCCTGGCACCTGGGGATCAAGCCCATGTGCTCTGATCAGGAATTGAACCAGCAAACCTTTCAGTGCACAAGACAACACCCAACCAACTGAGCCACACCAGACAGAGCTTAAGTCTTTTTTTAAATTGAATTTTTTTGGGTGACACTGGTTAACAAAATATGATAGATTTCAGATTCACAATTCTATAGCACATTATCTGTACACTGTATTGTATGTTCAAATGAAGTATCTGTCCATCACCATTTAGTTTTCAGCTAATCTTGATTTTGTTTCTATTCTTGAATGATTTCAATAAAGTTAGACTACCAGTATACTATAAGGGCATTTCTTTTGAAATATTGATTTCTCAGTTTTGTATAAGAACACTATTCTTTAAACCAGTGGTCGCCAACTGGTGGTCCGTATGGTCCGAAAGGTTGGCGACCGCTGCTTTAAACAAAACCAAATTTAAAAATCATGACTGACACTAGCATTTTTTTGTAGCAATTAGCCTGTTTATATTTTTAGAAACATCCAAAAACTTACATTATGTATTGTGCCTCAGAGTTGAAAGCAGACCCTGTCTTCCCTTTTCCCCACATTCATGGTTTTCTGGCCGCAGCTATCTTCCCCGTGGGTGTCCTGCAAACCCCTGAATAGACCAGAGCCTCCCCTTGCACCTCTTTTATTTTCTTTCTAAAATAGCAAAACTTTCATTGTTTGCTTTATATTTTTAGGAGCATTTCAAAGGATTATTGTCTTCTTTGTCATACCTGGCTTACGTCCTAGTACTGCACTCAAAAATAGCATCTGATCCTGTTGGTTGCATAACATTGAGTCACACTTTCTTCCTATTGCCTTTGGGAGTAGTCTTTGCTCCTGGCAGGCCCTCTTTCATTCAGTTCACTCTTTCCTATACAACTGCCATTTTGATATTTCTCAGTTCTTTGAAACTGATAACCTGCCTTCCTAAAGGTATGCTTTATTGAGTTTTCACTAAGATTATTAAATGCTCCCAGGTAGAAATACGAGCTGTAAAACCCAGTTGTTAACTATGAAACTAACGTGTTTTGAGATGACTCATATTTTCCTGAAAAAAATTTACTAAGAAAAACATCTTTCAATTGTAATTAAATAATTAATTTTTTAAAAAGAAAGAAAATCAGAGAAATATTAGGATTATGTATAATTTCAGGATTCATAATCTTTTAAAATGGTTGAAATTTAATTGCTCATTGAATACTAAGCTGTAATATTAAATAATTCTTTAGGAGGAAAAATGTACTTAATGATTTGTACAATGCTAATTTATGTTAATTAATATTTGAAAGTACCACGTAGTTTATTTAATGATTTGAGTGTGTTAATTTCCTTTTTTTTTAATAAGGACCCCCACATTTCTTGTCATTTTGTATTATGTATTTCATATAAGTTATAATTTTAAAAACTTCTATCCTCTTGAGAAAATTTCTTAAGGTCTTAACTGTCAAATTTAAAAACATTTTCCCATTGATTTTTAGAGAGGGTGGGAGGTTGGAGCGGGAGAGAGAGAAGGGGGGGAGAGAGAAACATCAATGTGAGAGAGATACATCGATTGGTTGCCTCTAGCATGTACCCCTACCAGGGCTGAGGATCAAACCTGCAACCCAGGTATGTGCCCTTGACCAGGATTCGAGCCTGCAAGGTGCATAGGCCAGTGCTCTAACCACTGACCTACAGCAGCTTGAAAATTTTATTACTTCCAAAAGTTTAAGTATGTGGAGGAAAAAGTGTTATATTCTCTGATTTCAAAATTAAGAACACTTAAGCAATGAGAAGATTCATTTCAGTCACTCCTGCTCCCTCACTTCCCAGATCAGCATATTTGCATTTGTTTATTTCTACTCATTTTCTATCACTGCATCATGTAAATCCCATACTCTAAGTTATGTAGAACCTGCTACCTTCCACATCATTTGTTTTATCAGCATAAGGTTAGCTTATAGTAACGCTCACAGTGATGGGGAAGGGAGGGCATTTAACTAATTTTATTTGTGTTTTTTATGTACAGTAAAATTTTTTAATGACTATATTTTTAGAATAAAGATTTTAAACTTTCTGTCGGCTGTGATATTTGTAAGTATATTGATTTGAGAATACTAATCAAAATGGAGAGTGAAGCCTTGCCAACTCTTTTTGAGGCATTTGTCCCTCTGAGTTGCAGTGTTAAGAACATTGTAAATGACCAAGAATTGTAAGCTTCCCGTGTTCTTTCTGTTGTGCTTCAAGGCTTGGGAAGGTATGGAACATTACTTTTGTAATTTACAGCTGATTTATTCCTTCAGCCCTTCTACTTAGTCTTTATTATCAGTGCACAATTTGATGTGAAGAAAAATCCCCTTTCCATATATATCACATCAATTTGTTCCTATTTATTTACTACTAATAGCACTGTGCTCGTAGCTCTCTTCCCCGCCCTCCTGTAGCTCTCTGCCCCTTGTAGATCGGTCATGATGTTACGGCGTCCGGCTAACTTGCATATTCCTCTATTATTATATTAGATGGGTTGGAATTTTCAGAAATGGAACTTAGTAGTACACATATTTCAGGCCTGAGTTTGCGTTTGGGGGCCCTTTAAAACTCACTTTTGTTATCTCTCTTTCTAAGAGGAGTCAGCTTGCAACAGATATTTGAGTGCCTTTAGCACTCCCCATGCCAGCATTTTCCCACAGCAAGGAGAGAATACCCGTCCTTCCCTCCTGTTGCTCTGAAAGCTTAGGAATGCTGCCGTTTCTTTTCCGTAGCTCTGTAACCTGCTGATATTCATGCCATTTAAAAAATATTAAGTGAAAGAAGTTATTAATAAAAAGAAAAGTAGGGGGAATACCAGGTTCAGCATAAGGGAGACAGCAGAAGCAGTGAAAAACCTTGTGGTTTGTCCCGGGTGGGCGGGCGGTAAGAAGCACCCTGCTGACCACCATTGGTGTGACGTCACTGGCCTTTGTTTCAGAATGGCCGTGAGCTGGCTGCTGAGAGGAAGTGTGCACAGAGTGCCATGGGAGCACAACAGGAGGGACTTGGAGGAGCAATGCCTCAAAAGGCAGCAGGGGCTAGCGAGGCATTCCAGGCAGGGCGCGGCTTGTGCACAGCCGTGGATGGAAATGCCTTCTGGGGGCTGTAAGTAGTTTGGGGCTGAAGCACAGAGTAGGTGTCTGAGGTTGGAGAGGAGGTTGTGCAGGTGGACAGAACTGAGTTCATCAGGTGCTTCCTGTGCTGTGCTATGACGTTTCTCCCTTTTTATCCTCAATGTGGAATAAATCATTGTACAGGTTTTGTTTTGTTTTGTTTTTAATGTATTTTTATTGATTTCAGAGAGGAAGGGAGAGAGAGAAAGATCAGTGATGACGGCTGCCTCCTGCATGCCCCCTGCTGGGGATGGAGCCTGCAACCCAGGCGTGTGCCCTGACCGCTAATCAAACCATGACCCGTTCATAGGTCAACACTCAACCACTGAGTCACACCGGCCCGGTCAGTTTTCAGTTTTAAATAGTGGGATAACATAACTATGTTTGCACTTTAGGAAGATTATCTAACAGGAAATATGAAGGGGAAAATTGCAGGAAGGTCAATTTGAGACTTTCTGCTGGTGAGAAATGAGGTACCCGGGACCCTGGCTTTGGAAAGGGAGGGGGACTGCAGATGTGTGAGCTGGTGGACAGGACTCAGAGAGCAATAGGATGCAAGGCATTGGAAAGGAGGACACCTGGAGGACTTCAGGATGTCTACTTGGGTAACATGGTGGATGGAGGTGCTACCAAATGTGGTATAGACTCTAGAAGAAGGATTGGTAAGAAGTTGGTTTGAGCACGATAAAGCTTTTCAGTGGAGATGTCTTACAAGCAGGTGGCCATGGAGATTCAGTTTAGAGAGACGTTTGGGTAGAAATTGGGACATTGTTGGTATTTAAATAGGGGGTAAAAGTTAGGGTGGGAATGAGACCTCCTGGTAGAGTCCTATTGAGAGGGGAGGAAGGCTGAGACCTAACCAGAGGGAGAAGCGAAGGCAGGAAAGATGAGGGAGGGCCCTAGCAGGCAGATGAAGAGAGTGTTCAAGGAGGAGTTTCCAAGGCGAATGTCTCTGATCTTCAGTTTACTGGGGACCAGGTGATGCCCATTGGTTATGGGACAGTCTCATGGTGTCACTGGTAAGCGGAGCAAGCACAGTATCAGGAGCTACAGTGGGACTAGAGCTGGGAGGGGAGGTAAGTGGGAGTGGGCCCAGAAGCTTAGAGGTAGACGAGCTGAGGCCACAGTGAGGCCTAGGGGCGGGTTTTGAGGGGAGAGATGAGATTGGGAAGGTGGTAGTGGGGAAGGAGTCTGGTGAGAGCTGGAACAAAGTGATGCCATTTTATTTGTAGTGACTGGAGATGACCTTGGGAGCCACTCAGATTAAGTTGCCATTATATTTGTTTATTGATTTTTCTTCCTTTTTGACAGATAAATGAACCAAGACATTGTTGTGTTTTTTCATTAAACTCATACTCTGTAAACCTGGCTTTCTGTTCGTTTCTTCACCGAGGTCTAAAGCACATCACAGGGAGGGAGCCCCTTGGGTTCTGAGCTGCCCGGTCAGGCCCCACTGCCCTGCTGTGCTGCGAGGGTGCAGACAGGGCCGTGCCTGTGTCAGCGCCGGGCATGCTGCTCCCAGCCTCCGCAGGCTTTGCTCCTAGAAGAAGCCTGAGGACTGAAGTCTCTGCACTTCAGCACATTTTTATGTTTTCAAGGGCTCGAGGGATGAGCCTTTTGGTCTGTGGAATTTCACATACCTGTGGGAGAGAGATTTTTAGGGATGGTACCTTTTTATTTTACCTACTTTTATAACATTCTATAAGCTGAAGGTGTCTATTTGTTGAGTTGCTATATTTAAATATTGCAGTGTGATGACCACCACAGCTTAGCTGACACCTCTGTCAGGTCACACGGCTCTCTTCTGTGGTGAGGACAGTTGAGATGGTGCCTCTTAACGCCACGTCCTAAGAAGCAGAACCCTTCCTATGTTATTTTCGACTATGGAAATGTGAAGCTTTGCATTGAAAAATAGAATGCTTTTATGAATCTTGGTAGCAAGTGTCAGTGTCTTTTGCTCTGGGGTCATGAGCGAAGGTTTAAGCTTGAGAAGAAAATATTCCGGGGTCAGTTCCCTTGGGGTGCTGGCGCTGGTGGCGTCTTGTCTGGAAGAGAGCAGCTTTCCTTTTCCGTGCCTCGCCAGGTCGCCCAGCTCACATTCCCACGTCAGACACCACATTCAGTTATGAAAATGAAACCTGAGTATTTAACTGTACAATGGTCTCAGTCGGTACCATGCTGTCTCTGCACTCAGGAGAGTCTGGTTTGTGTTCTGTGACTGGCTGACCTTTTCCCCATCATGCTTGTGGGTAGGCTTCCGGAGCTTTCTCAGAGCTTCGTCCAGCTGAAGTGTGGCATGAGGTGGAGTCCGGTGACCTCCCAGCGGCTGCGCATTGTGCTGGTGACTAAGGACAGAGCGAGTGTGTTGATGCCCCCGAGCCACGCGGGCTGCTTCTGTCTTGTTGGAGGAGATGGTTACTTCTTCCAATGAGAGGGTCGTCCTCAGCACAAGGGAGCCCATGGAGGGTCATGGACTAAGTCATTTAGACTTGACATCTGTCTGAATTTGTTGATTCAACAAAAAGTATTTATGAAAGTATCAATAATATGGGAAGATTTAAAGGTACTATTGCATATTTATATGATGGGACAACAATGAAGGAAATGGTATTTTGTTAAAGGCAAAAGGGACACAAAATTCTATATGCAATAGCCCATTTAAAAATATATTTACAGGAGAAAATCTAAGGTCAATTACACAGTAAGGTAACTTACTAAAGAGGCATGACACCCTTCTTTCTATTGCAGCGAACCTGCCAGTGCCGACAATCGCTGCCCTGGACGGACTCGCGTTAGGTGGTGGTCTGGAACTGGCATTAGCATGTGACATACGAGTGGCAGGTGAGAATCATTCTATTAATATAACATTTTAAAAATGAGGTGTGTTTTTTCTTAGTCTCCAGAAAATTCCAAATATTTTATTCTTTTCCTGTTGTTGAGTAGAATATTTAGAAAAAAAAATCACCTGTTGGACTTAATGAAGTGCTTCAGATTCCAGTGAAGAAAACCGTTTTCTATAGTCGCTTGTTCACTCTCATCAGCAGGAACGGAGAACAGGAACTGGGTCAGACACAACTGAATGTGAACCTTAGGTCCTGCCCTTTTTGACCAGTGTCCTCCTCTGAATTGGGGGAATTCATGGTTGCAGTTGTGAAGATTGAGTGACTTTATCTGTGGCACGTGTCTAGTCCATGCACTTAGTTACTGTTAGCTATAGAAATAATAACTTCATCTCCTGGGGCTTCACTTTCTTCCTGGGGGTTTACTGAGGATTGGATGAGGTGACTATGAAAAGAATAATGAAAACTATTAGTGCTAGCCATGTGCTGAGTGTTGACTTGGTGCCCAGCTTCATTCTCAGCACTTGACATGTGGTAACACGCTTCATCTTCGCAACAGCCTGATGAGGTAAGTACTCTGTGGAGCTTGGGGAAGCCGGGCAGAGAGGTGGAGTAACCAGCCCCAGATCAGTGACTGAACTGGGATCGGAACCAGGCAGTCCGGTGTCAGCCCTCACGCCTGCCAGCCTGCCAGAGCACCGCACCTGGCCCTGTCCCGTACAGCCTCCTGACCTATGGCAGAGCTGGTCCTTGCTCCCTTGGCGGTGACCTGAAGGCTCCGGGACCAGGGACTGGAGGAAGCAGGCAGAAAGTAGTTCACTTTTCTCCCAGGTTCCCACTGTTCCTTCTGGTGGAGCTGCCTGGTAAACATAGAGTCTGTGAATTGTGTTTTTCAGAATTTTATGGTAACTTTCTTGGGATTTGCAGTTGCTAGTCCATGCACACCTTCCCCCTTTCCTCTTTATTTTGGATCTCTCTCTTGTCTGAAATGAAGTGGCGCAGCTAAGGTGCATGAAACCCATTTCTGAAAGAATGCAGCTTCTGGGAACTAGGATCTGGGACGTGTCCCAGTGCTTTTGGAGATGCAAGTAAAGGGACAGTCAGGGTGTTTGAAAGTAGCCCTAAAACAAACACGAACAGGCACCCTGTCCAGTGCAGGACAGTAAAACCCCCTGGCCTTGAAAAGTGCTGTGTCCGGCAGGATACACGAAGCGGCCTGACCTGGAGAACTGTCCCCGCTGAAGGGTTCTTACTCGGCACAGCCTCTCTCCTCATCCCAGGTGATGACCAGAGCCACACCTTCAGATGGCTCGGCAGCGTCAGGCCACATTGTGTACCAGTAGTTACCACCTTGGTCTTTTGGCATCAAAAATGACTCTCTGCCAAGCAGCTTCTAGCAGAAAATGCTTGAGTCTCTTAATGTACAGTGTGGGGCAAAAGTAGGTTTACAGTTGTTCGTATGGAAAGCAACATAATAAAGAAATAATATCAGAATAAACTGTTTCACATACAGCTGTAAAACTGCTTTTGCCCCACCCTGTATATAGTTTAGAGTGTTACTTATTTTCTTAACCAAATGCCTTCTGAAGTGATAAAAGGACTCGTGACACATTTAATTAGTAAATAGAATACAGTTGTTCTCCCTTATTCCAGGGATCTACATTCCAAGACCCCAGGGAAGTCCTGGAAGCTTGGGTGGTACCGAGCCCTGTGTCATACCATGTTTTTCCCTTTACACACACTCCTCACTGAAAGGAAGCACTGGCTTCTCCGGCATTCCCACATTGCACGCATCACTACTCCCGCACTCGGGCTGTTTCTAAGTAAAAGAAGGGGGTGCCTTGAGCACTCACTCTGAGGGCCTCCTGGCTGCTGAGCGACTGATGAGCAGGCACATGGGTGGCCGGAGACACTGCGCAGCGCAGCGGGAGGAGTCATAGCCCAGGTGGGCGCAGCAGGACGGAGAGGTCTCACACTCGTCAGCACAAATGCCGTTTTAAAACTGAGGAATTGTTTATTTCTGCAATTTCCCATTTAATATTTTCGGACAGCATTTGTCTTCAGGTAACTGAAA
This sequence comes from Myotis brandtii, assembly GCF_000412655.1. Lineage (NCBI taxonomy): Eukaryota > Metazoa > Chordata > Mammalia > Chiroptera > Vespertilionidae > Myotis > Myotis brandtii. The sequence continues at coordinate 2,067,992 of NW_005371038.1, read as the reverse complement.
CTATGGGCAGAGAAATTGTGGGTAAGGGGGATTACTATATTTATAGCATGTTTATTGACTTTTTAAAGTCATCATCAATGAATATGATTATGTGGATGTTACTTAATTTTATTCCTTCCTTTTCAGCTTCCTCTGCCAAAATGGGCCTGGTTGAGACAAAGTTGGCAATTATTCCTGGTGGAGGTATGAATTGTTCCCGCCCATCTTAATTTGTTCTTAAAAAAGGGCCTAAGGCCCAAAGGTCGTCCCTGAAAGGCCTCATTCTGGGGGAGAGTCTAACGCCGTCGTGGCTCTGCAGTCCAGTCCTCCCTCGGCGCTCTCTGCTTCTGTGGTGGGGGCGGGGGGCGCTGTGTCTGTCGTGTGCTCTCTCCAGGCTTTTCCAAAGGTTTCTTCAGTTTCAAATGATTGGGCCATCACATTATTCTTGGAAGCTCAGAGAGCTGCCCGCACTCACCCCTGCCGCGCGCGCCAGGTTTCTAGTGGCTCTGCCGGGACAGAGCTTGGGGGGTGGGCAGCGGCGTGCTTGTTCTGTTGCTGCAGAAAGGACAGCTGCTGCTTGTGGGAGCCTCACGGGGGAAGCAGTTTCCTAGCGTTGATAGTGAAATCTAAGTCTGAAATGTTTGTTTCTTTGTCTGATGCAGAGAATTTGGAGATATTCACATTTTGTGAAGTTGTTAATTTAAAAAGTAGACTTCATTTGATGATGTGCACATTGATATCTTAGTATATGATGAAATCATAGTAATAATGTAAGGAATTAATGCCAATATTGAACACTTCAGGCATGTTGTACCTGAATAGGTTAAAATTGTATGATTAGCCATATCATTATAAGAGTATTTATCCTGATTAGGTGTATGGGTTGTATAGGTAGAAATTAAAACATAACTCATTGAGACTGAAGACTGCCCAGATCAATGTGTGCAGCTCACTAAGGTTTCTACTTCAGTAATCCATACAAATGCTATTCTTGTAGGTAAAAACATTTAATATCTATCATACCAAGCTTTTCACAGTGATTAATTAAAACAAAAAAAGGATTTATAAGAAAATATATATATTGAAAAGAATTGAAAAGAATTGAAAAGAATTATCAGATAACTAATATGTGAAATAAAAACAAGGTTTAGAAAGAAGGCATGATGTTTCATAAATTCTTTTAAGATTTAAGTATTTATTAGTGACTAGAGGTCCAGTGCACGAATTTGTGCATGGGTGGGGTCCCTCGGGATGGCCTGCAGAGATTGGGCCCCAGTTCGCGCCCCCAGCCTTGCAGCCCCAGCTCATGCCCTCAGCCTCATAGCCCCGCAGCCCCACCTGGCACCCCACCTTGGCCTGGTGCTGCCCCCTCACCTGTTCCACCATCCCGCCTGTGGGGTGATTGATCGGGGCTGGGCCTGCGGCCCTGCCCCCTGCCGCTGCCACTGGTCGCCATCTGTGGGACGATCAGTGGGGCGATCAGGCCCCCACCCGCACCCACCTTGGCCTGGCACCCCCGCTCACCTGCTCCACCATCCCACTGCAGTCCAGCTCTCATCAGGGCCCATTGGGGCGGCAGTGCCTCCACTGCTGCCCGCTGCCAGTGCTGCGTCGCTGATGCCCGCCATGTTCCATGCTGCTCCTTGGTGGTCAGCACAAGTCATAGCGAGTGGTCGAACTCCTGGTCTCTCAGTTGAACGACTGCCCGGGGGACAATTTGCATATTAGGCTTTTATTATATAGGATGAGGATAAAACTAATCCTAGGAAGAGAGTGATGATCCCCCGCCCCCAAAGATATGTCACGTAAAATCTGGGAATATGACCTTATTTGGGAAAAAAAGTCGGTGTAGATGTTATTAGGTTAAGGATATTAAAATGAGATCATCCTGGATTATCTGAATGAAGCTTAAATCCAATGACAAGTGTCTTATAGTAAGACGACACTCAGACAAAAGAGGAGAAACAGAGAAAACACCACATGAGGACAAAGGCAGAGACTGGGAGATGCATTTACAAGTCGAGGAAGGCCAAGGGTGCTGGTGTCACGGAAGCCAGGGGGCTCTTCCTCAGCACTCCAGCAGGAATCAGGCCTGCCAACATCTGGGTTCTAGACTCTAGCCTGCAAAACTGTGAGAATTACATTTCCATTGTTTTAAGCCACCAAGTTTGTGGTAATTTGCTGTAGCAGCCGTGGGAAACTAATACAGTAGTTTTTAGTAATACATTAGCTTAAGTAAATTTTTTTGGACAGGGGCTTAGTATATGGCAGAGATAGGGGGTGGGAGAAAGATGAACTTGGTCATTTGGATATTTACCAGGTCCTGAATGTGAAATGTTTTGTTTTAAAACCATTGGAAGGTGGAACAGTTGTGCAAGAGTACTGTTGGGTTTGGTTAGATGAAAAAAGCTTAATTGATTGTACTACAGAAATGAGGGTGATAGCTTTAGCTCCTTTCATCTTTGTTTGTTTGTTTTTTTGTTAATCCTCACCCAAGGATTTTTTTCCATTGATGTTTTTAGAGAGAATGGAATAGAGGGGGAGAGAGAGAAATATTGATGCGAGAGAGTCACATCGACTGGTTGCTTCTCGCATGCGCCCTGACCAGGGCCCGAATCGAGCCTGTGCGCCCTTGACCTTAACCAACCCTTCAGTCTGCGGGCTGTCACTCTAATCACTGCGGCAGATTGACTGGGGCTCCTTTCATCTGTTATGAGCTAGCCATGTGAGGTCTGGAAATCGGCATGATCTTCCCAACGTGCTTAAGTTCTTTAGGGTCCTTCTCAGTAGTGGAGCCATTCATCAGAACACACTTTTTATAAATTTGATTGAATTTGAACTGTGTATTCTCATGAATACTGTTATTTAAAATTTATTTTTATTGATTTCAGAGAGGAAGGGAGAGGGGGAGAGAGAAAGAGAAACATCAGTGATGAGAGAGAATCATCGATCTGCCGCCTCCTGCACGCCCCACACTGGGGGTCGAGCCCACAGCCTGGGCATGTGTCCTGACTGGGAACCGAACTGTGACCTCCTGGTCTATAGGTCGATGCTCAACCACTGAGCCACGCCAGCCAGGCTATATTTTTTTGTTGTTAAATAAATTTATCTTAAAATTCAAAATGTTTTCACATTAATCTAAATGAAGCGGAACTCCCTATGACTGTCTATTTATTAAACACAGAGGAGTGAACCTGGTGCTCCGGGGGTGCACTGTTCCCACTCTGTCCTTTGTGACAGCCGTTTACTGGGAAACAACTGATCAAAACCTAGCATTGAGGTTTTTTTGTTTGTTTACTTGAAATTGAGCCTGAATGACAATGTGATTATTCTTAAGGTATAATTTATAAATTTCCTTAAAATAAAACAAGTTAAATTATAAAATGATTGTTTAGAAGAGACAGTAATATCCCCAGTGAACGTGAGCACTAATGGACCATGACTAAATGCAGATTTTAGATTAGTATTCTGCATTTAGTTTATACTGAGAAGGAAATTGTCTGCTGTCAAATGACTATTAAAAGTGCATAGTTAATGAAGAGGAAGGTGTAAAGGAAAGTAGAAACATTAAAACCAAGTGTACTTCTTTAAATAGTATTATATCAGATATAATTTAAAAATGGAATGTAATTGACCATCATATGCTTAAACCAGTACTTGGCAGTTTGGAATATATATATATATATATATTAGAGGCCTGTTGCATGAAGAGATTCGTGCAATAGGCCTTCCCTTCTCCTGGCTGCTGGCACCAGTTTTCCTCCGGCACCCAGGACCCAGGCCTTCGCTCCGGCTGGAGCCGCCTTCTGTCCTCCGTCTTTGCAGCCCTGGTTGGAGTTGCCTTCTGTCCTCTGTCTTCGCGGCCCCGCCGGAGACGCCTTCCATCTTCCATCTTTGCGGCCACGGCCGGAGCCGCCTTCCGTCTTCCATCTTTGTGGCCACGGCTGGAGCCGCCTTCCATCTTCCGTCTTAGTGGCTCCGGCTCGCCTTCAGTCTTCACTCCACCGCTTGGAGCCTACATATGCAAATTAACCGCCATCTTTGTTGGTGGTTAATTTGCATATCACGCTGATTAGCCAATGGGAGGCATAGCGAAGGTACGGTCAATTACCCTGTTTGTCTATTATTAGATAGGATATATATATATATATTTGATTGTAGACAAATATTGTACAAATACAATGCTAATGATTTAAAGCATTAGCCAATTTAAAAATAATTGTTACTCTAGGACCTCCCTATAGTATTCTGAATTATATTGAGGATTTTGTACAACATAGCCCCTACTCTGTTCTCCAGTATTTTCACATTTAAAAAAGCAGCTCAACTTCCTGTTTTCTTCTCCTTCAGTAGTTAAAATAAAACTCTTTTTTAAAAATAATTCCTCAAAGAATACCACCCTTTAGCGCGTGTCTATAAGAATCAAATAAAACAAGTCCAGAGGATTATGATCTTTTTTATTTAACAGTTTAGAAACTTTTTTGTTTGCACACAAATTGGTGGCAAGTTCCCTCATTCCTAGCCATGGTTTCTTGCCCCTTCTACCGGAGGTTTGGAGACCAAGGGGACTATTGAGGCTTTTTGCTTGGGTATGCACCACTGTGGACACAGTGTCTAGCATTTCCAGTGCTCTTTTCTCTCCAGCTTCTTATTCTGGAAATATTTAAACTGTAGGAGATTTGAGAAGCAGTGAAATGCACCTTTTTATCTCCCCTCATTAAGATCTTCCCTCCCACAGCCTCCTGCCACATGTGTCTCCAGCTCTCCATTCTCCCTCCGCAGATGCACACCCATCTTTCCTTGCTGAGCCATTTCAAAATAACAAGGTGAACTTGAAGTGTTGCAGCCTGCCTTTCCTAAGAATAAGAAAGGACTGTTATATAACCAAACACTATTATCATACTGAACAATGATAACATTAATATTCAGGTGTCCCCAGGGGTTTCAAAATGTAGTTTATAGTTGTTTTGTTTTTCTAATTCAGAATCTCGTTAAATGTTACACATCGCATTTGGTTAGAACTTTTCTTTTTTGAAATTTAGACAAGTCATCCATCTCTTTTTTTTTTATAACTAATTTTAAAAAATCAGGCAAATTATCTTTTAAAAAATATATATATTTTATTGATTTTTTACAGAGAGGAAGGGAGAGGGATTGAGATTTAGAAACATCGATCAGCTGCCTCCTGCACACCTCCCACTGGGGATGTGCCCGCAACCAAGGTACATGCCCTTGACCGGAATCGAACCTGGGACCCTTCAGTCCACAGGCTGACGCTCTACCCACTGAGCCATACTGGTTAGGGCTCAGGCAAATTATCTTACTGAGGATTGCATATTGTGAATTTGACAGTTATTTCTTCATGTTTAGGCTAAAAATCTTTGCCAAGAATTCTGAATGGACCACACTATGTTTTATTTTCATTTTATTGGATAGCGCTGAACGTCAGGTTGTCCACTTTGGGTGACAATGACTTTGATCGCTGCGTTAAGGTCTGACTCACCACGGGTTCAGTTTTAGCATTCTCTTCTTGGAAACTTTTCAGGAAAAGCATCTTCAGTGATGGTTATTGGCATCGACTGTTCCTCAAAAAGGAAAAGAAGAAGATGGGAGCACTCGGGTTTCACGGGACCAGAACCAGAGTCCTGGTTTGTTTTTTCTGGGGCCTCGCTGTTGGCTGAGCTGAGCAAGGTGGCGTCTGGGCTGGCATCTGGCACTCTATTTTAGGGTGTGTCTGAGGTAATGATGGACTTTTAAATCCTGTGTGTGTGTTGCCCTGAACACAGTCGTCATTTTGGAAAGTTTTGTTTGCAGCCTTTATTGAAATCCTCTTCGACTTGACATCATAGTCTGAACTTATTCTTTGGAATCTCCTGGGCAGTGACTCACCGTTATCCTGCGAGGGCGAACTTGACTCCACAAATAGCAGAGCCCTTCCTTGCAGGGCTGAGTGCGGCCGGCTCCTGAGAGGAGAGGAGTGGCCAGGACGGCCTTGCGCAGGCTGTGAGTGGGGCTTCCTGTGCGCTCTGTCCGGGGCGCTGAGAGCAGCTCAGGACCACTGCTCTGCTTTGTGGATGAGGGGCTGGGGAGCTCGCTGTTGGCTGCCCCCTGTTGACAGGCATTTTGTTAGTTGCTGTGGAGGAAACATACACAATGTGGGCAAAAGTAGGTTTACAGTTGTGAGTATGAAAACAGTTTATTCTTGTTTAGTGATTATTGTGTTATTTTCCATACGAACAACTGTAAGCCTCCTTGCCCACCCGGTATTACCTATATGTAATGCAACAGCGCTTTCTTGGAATTGCCCCTCTGGAGTCTGGTAGGAGAGGTTAGCCGTGTGTGGGCAGCATAGCCACCCCGTCATGGGCAGGTGTTGGCGTGGACGTGCGTAGGCAGTTCACCCGGGAGCGTGCGTCTGAGGAACTGGCTTCCATTAGCCGCCAGCCCTGTTCCCAAGGCCTGTGCGTGGGTCCCAGCACGGCTCTAGCTTCCTCGCCTCCTGCCGGTCCCTTTGGTAACACACTGCGCTCCAGGCATATTTCTTCACTCAACTCGCAAATGTTGTTGAGCCTGCACTGGTGTAGACGCCGGCGTGCAGCCGTGAACAAACACGGGAAGGTCTGCCGCCACGCAGCTGACCCGCTCGGAGCAGTGGACACGCACAGAATACGTGTGAATCGCGGTGGAAGGGCCAGGGGTCTGGCGAGGGGCGGGCTCTTCACATGAAAGTAGGTGGTCAGGGGAGCCTCCTGAGAGGGTCACATTGGAGTTGAGATGAGGCTGGTAGGAATGAGGAAGTTGTCAGACAGGCAGGAGGGAGCATTTGAGACGAAGGCGCACCTGGGCAGAGGGCTGAGAGGGCACAGCCTGGGACACTCATTTGTCCCCCACTGCGGCCGTGACAGGCAGGAGGCGGAGAGTGATAGGAATGGAGTCCGAGCCCGCAGGGATGGCAGCTCTACCTCAATGAGAAGGACCCACAGCAGCGTGTCAGCAGAGGTGCAGTGAGATCTTAGGCTTGTAAAGATTTGTCTGGTCACCATGCCAGTCAGTAGCTCCAGGCTAGCGGCAGGAGTGCCTTCCTGCCAGGAGCCTGTGGCTGCAGTTCCAGTGGCTGCGCTGGGCCTGGCCTGGGGCAGTGATGGGAGGCACCGGGTGTGGTTGGAGAATCTCCTGATAGACTGAATGAGGAGCATAAGAGAGGGAAGGACGTGGAGACAGAGCCGGAGGCCGCAGGCTGGGGCAGCTGAGAAGCTCCCTTGGGCTGATGGTGGAGAGTAGTGCACAGAGCAGGTTAGGAAGAGATAGTGAGGAATATTGCTCGGACGTGCTTGATTTAAAAATCCACATCCAAGTGCAGAATCAATCAGGTTGATAGTTGGTTGTGCAAATGTGGACGTTAGGAGAGTGGTCTGGGCTGAAAATACAAATGTGGAATTTCTTTTTCTTTCTGTCGTCCACTGGCCTGGTCTGAAAAACCAGAAATTGGCACAGACAGAGGGAACTCCTCCAGAAGAGTCTCTCTAGTTCAGGCTCCACAAACTGGGAAACGGATTTCCTTTTAGCGACAGCAGTAGCAGCCAGCACCCAAACACCCGAAGTTCTGAGGGCGGAGGACCTTCTGTGCTCAGAGGAGCTTTGTCTCAGGAGGGTGGGGGCCAGTCTCCATGCTTCCGTCTCCTCTGTCCATCCACCTTTTGGGCGTGGGCATGGGTGTGGCTGTTGGATTGCAGAGCACAGCAAGGTAAATACACCCAGTGTGTTAGGCTGAGGGCCAGAGACACAGGGAGCCCCTGGGGACCAGCAAGTACCACGGAGATGGTGAAGAGCGAGGAGCTCAGGAAGGGAACCCACAAAGTCACTTGTGGACGGGACTCACTCCTGGCTGAGTGTGTGTCCTGTTGCTAAACAGCACACCAAACATTTGCGAATTTGAAACAAGAGATGGACCACTGCCCAGGTCTGAACCGGCCAAAGGCCTCAAAGCAACTAACACTGAAACCATGGTCCACAGAAGGCTGGTTGGAATGTGCAGTCGGAACACAACCAAGTTGATTCAGTGCTAAAACAAAATCTCCAGGCCAGAATTTCTCAGTATATGAAGTACCCTCAAATCTCCACTTGCATGGGAGAAGAGGATCAACAGATGCTGTCCAATGCTGGGACTGACCAGCAGACCCTGAGCGACGGATGCATGACTACTCTGACACACGTTTCTGTGAAAGAGCAGGCTAAGGGACTGCTTGGCTATAGGAACCAAACAGGTGCCATTCGCCTGCCTCCTTAGGCTTTTATTGTAACAACGGCTTGAACTAAAATTATTAGATACTATCAGCAGGGTGAGCATCCTTGAGAAGACACATGCGTCTGCAGTGTCCTTTAAGCAAGGGCGTCTGAAAACTAAGCATAAAGATTCCAGTAGACACCTGGGGGCTCAGACTTGTTTGGAAAAGTCAAGGCAGGGGCTGCCGCCTTCAGCCAACTCCTGTCCCATGCCTCCCCACAGTCCAAGATGGCAGATGTTAGAACTATTTGAGAAAGATTTTAAAGCAGTTATTACAAAAATGCTCCAAGAAGTAAAGGTGAACCGTTCCAGTAGCTCCCCCTCTGCACCTTGCTGGTGAGGGATTCCTTTCCTAGATGGCCAGGCCCCTGACACCTGACCCTGGATAGATGTTGTTAGCAGTTCCTTAGTCGTGTGTACTCAGGGGAGCATGACAGCACAAGCCCCGCAGGCCCACACAGAGGCTGTGCTCAGGAACAGTGAAAACACAGGCTGTGGGTGGCAGGCTTGGCAGTGAGAAGAGGGAAGGATGTGATTGGCTTGTCTGAATAATTCCATGGTCTGGCAGGAATGTGCTTGGTCTCCTCAATAAGGAGGGCTGTTGGCCTGGGGGGTATGTTGACAGGGGAGAGCAAGGAGGGGAGGGAGACTTGTGGTCAGGCGATTTGTGGTTCACCTGGTGTCCTGAGATATTAGGCAGCGCATAATATTGGGACTTAATTTTAGGTCTTTTTTTAAAAGAAATGTTTTTATTGATTTCAGAAACAGAAGAAGGGAGAGGGAAAGAGAGATAGGAACATCAATGATGAGAAACATCTAGTGGTTGCCTCCTGCACGCCCCCTACTGGGGATCAAGCCCATAACCCAGGCATGTGCCCTGACTGGGAATTGAACCGTGACCTCCTGGTACATGGGAAGACACTCAAACACAGCCACACCAGCCAGGCTAATTTTAGGTCATATGCCACATGAACAAATGGAAATACAGAAAGTTTCAAAAAAGAAATAAAGGATAAAGTACCACTAATAGAAATTTTAGGACTAGAAAATAAAAACTGAATGGACTGAATTGCAGAATAGAGATGACAGAAGAACGTGAGTTAACTTTAAGAGGGGACAATAGGAATTAATCAGTCTGAACAGAAACAAATGAGATTGTGAGTAAATTAACTGAACCTCAGGGACCTATGAGACAGTATTGAAATGTTTAACATTTGTCACAAGAGCCTGAGAAGGAAAGGAGAGAGTGTGGTTCATGAAATATGTTTGAAGAAATAATGGCTGAAGACTTCACAAATTTGATGAAAGACAAACAATGATTTAAGAAGCTAAGTGAACCCAAACAAGATGAGCACAAAGAAAGCCATAACCAGACACATCATAATCAAACTGCTTAAAACTAAAGACCCCCTACTCCCCCCCAAAATTCTTGAAAGTCAGAGGAAAGTAACACAATATTAATAGGGAAATAATGATCTGAATGACTAGATTCCTCATCAGAAACAATGTCAATAAGTGTAATGACATTTCTAAGGTGCTGAAAGAAAACTGTCAACCCAGATTCTGTATTAGGAGAAAATGTCCTTTAGGAATGAAGGTGAAAGAAGGACATTGTCAGATGAAGGAAAATGAAGAGAATTTATTACCTGCAGGTGGTATTGGTGGAAGGATAGACCCATTCATCAGTGGAACCGGCAGAATCCCAAATAGACCCATGCAGAGATGGCCAGTGGATATTTGACAAATACGGTGTTAGAAAAGTTGGACATCCATAGGCAAATGAAAAAAAAAAAGAAAAGAAAAGAACCTCAACTTAATCTCATAATTTGTACAAAAAGTAATTCAAAGTGTTATACTCTTATATATAAAATGTGAAACTATAGCGACTGTCTGTCTCGTTCCCAGAGTTTGAGACCCCGGGGCCTTCAGCGAGTATCACTAAGTGTGAGCTGCTGCTTCCGAGGAGGTAGAATGAAATTAACTTCACAGAGCAGCTACCCAAAGTAAACTGGAGAATTACTGTTACAAGAATATTTTATTTACTTCAACTTGATATTTTTTCGTTGAAATTTGCTTTATTGCTTTCTATGTCCAAATTTTAAGTGTGGAATCAAATTAATCAGCTATTTTGATTCTGAGTACTTTAATTTCCTTTTTATGACTTCGGATTGATATTAGTTTCTCTTACTCTCATTTTTGTTTTGTTTTCTTCTTTTTTAATAACCAGTAACTTGGTATTTTAAGAAACAGATTATTTATTTCGTGTGCAGCACATTCCTTTCCTGTTGTCCAGTTGTAATCAAAACAGCCTTATTTGCGTTTTACTCTTCTGTAGTGTGCCTTATGTATCAAGTTAAATGACAATGTTAAGAATCACTTGAAGTGGCATAGAAAGTAGATGTCTGGAAGCAATGGGAGGAGATGTAAACGGTCACAAGGGAAAGGTGAGACAGGGCTGCCTCTGTAAGTTACCAGGATTGGCAGTTTCTGTCTGGTTTAAAAATAAAACGGAACTCACTTTTTACAAGTCACCCCCTGTGATGACTGGTTTTGAGTCTCCAATACCTGTAACGTGGGAAACAGGGCGGGAACTGCCAGCTTCTCCTGGGCACGCACCTGGGCCTTTTGCTTTAACAATACGTGTCCCGTGTGATGCGAACAGGGAGCGCACTCAGCAGTGGAGGCAGGTTGTGTTTCTTCACTTCCTCACACTGAGCACGCTCACCCGCTGCAGTGGCCTCTGTGATGGAATGAATGGCTGGGGAGCAGCATCTCTGCCTGGGGCAGACGAGCTGCAGGGAGGGGGTCTGGCTGGGCCTCTGCACTGGATCCTGCCTCCCTCACTGAACTGCGTTTATGTCTGCTCTTTATCTCTGTTTCTTCTTTTGTAAAGTGAAGACAGCAGTAATGTCTACCACAGGGCCCTGAAAGAGCTGGCGAGGATAGTACTCTAGCCTTTTAACATATCTGGCACAGTGGCAGACTGCCAGTTACTCGTGTTGTCACTGTTGTTTGCAGTAGTATTTCTTCTTTTTAGCATGTCTTTAACAGCTCTACTAAGTTATAATTGATGTACAGTAAACTGCATGTATTTTATGGTGTACAGTTTGGTACATTTTGACATACTAGCATATACACCCGTGTTACCATAATTACAGTCAAGAGAATGATAACATCTATCACCCCTAAGAGTTTTTTTCAGGCAATAACTGAACCACTTTATGTCACTAGATATGAGTTTTTATTTTCTAGAATTTTACATAAACATTATCATATATTATTTAATCTTTTCTTTGACTGGCCTCTTTTACTCAGCAGAATTATTTTGATATTTATCCATGTTGTAGTGAGTGTCAGTAGTTAATCCCTGTTATTCCTGAATGGTATGGCATTGTTCAGATATACCATTGCTTGATGATCTGTTCACATGTGGATAGACACTTGGCTTAGTTCCAGATTTGCGGTACTATGAGTAAAGCTGCTATAAACATTTGCATGGACACATGCTATTCGTTATCTTGGGTACATTCCTAGGACCGGAATGGCTTCACATGACAAGTGTGTGTACGTGTGGTCGGACCAGCCGCCTGAGAGTCCCCACCAGCAGCAATGAGACTTTGGTCCCCATCCTCACCAGTGCTTCCGGTGCTTTTAGCTCTTCTCATGGGTGTGTGGTACCTCACTGTGGTGTTTGATTTCCCTCATGTCTAAAGATGGTGAGCATTTTTTATATATGTTCTTGCCATCTGTATTTCCTCTGTGATGCTGTATCTGCTCAAATCTTATACCTGTTTTTAATGGGGTTGTTGTATTACTGAGTTTTAAATTCTTATTGTTGCATTTGGTTATTATTGAACACTTTAGATACAGGTCCTATTTCAGATAGATGCTTTGCAGATATTTTCTTCCCATCTATGATTTGACTTTTCATTCTCTTAGCAATTCTATCAGAAAGCAGATTTTAATTTAGAAGAAGTTCAATTTATCAATTTGTTCTTTCATTGATTGTGATTTTGGAGTTCTATGGAAAAGAAATCTTTGCCTAAACCAGACTCACAAATATTATTCTCCTGTGTTTTGTTTCGGAACTTCTAAAGTAGTCAGTTTACATTTAGATCTGTGATCCATTTTGAGTCAGTTTTTGTAGATGGTGTAAGGTATGGATTGATGTTATTTTTGATTGTTCCAGCATCATTTGTTGAAAAGAATGTCTTTTTCCTTTTATTCACCTTTGCAGCTTTGTCAAAAATGAGATATCCATATATGTGTAGGTTTTTTTTCTGGACTCTTTCCTGTTTCATTAATCTATTTGTTTATCTTGATACCAATACTTGATTACAGTAGCATTAAAATAAATCTTCAAGTCAGTAGTGTTAGCTCTCTAACTTATTGGTCAAAGTTGTTTTGTCTACTCTAAATCCTTGCCATTTTCAAATGAATCAGCGTGTCAGTTTCCATAAAAAAATCCTTCTGGAATTTTGAATGGGATTATGTTCAACCTGTAGATCAATTTGTGGAGATTTGATATCTTAGTACTGACTCTTCAGATATGGGAACACAACATACTGTGTATTTTGTTAGGTCTTTAATTTCTCTCAACAATTTTTAAATATTTTGTTTCTTGGCAGAATGTTCTATAAATGTCCTTTAAATTAAGTTGGTTGGCAATGTTGTCCATTTCTTTATATCTTTACTGGTTTTCTTGCTACTTGTTCCATCAAATATTGAGAGACTATAGTTGTGAATTTTTATATTTCTCTTTTCATTTCTATTGTTATTTGCCTCTTGTATTTCCAGGCTGTGTTATCAAGTGCATAAATATTTATTTGTCATGTCTTATGATGGTTTGAATTCTATATTGTTTAAAAATTATTTCTTTTATCTCTGGTGATATTCTTTCCTGTGAAATCTATGTCTGATTTTTATGTAGTAATTCTAGCTTTCTTTTGACTATTGTTAGCCTGATATATTCTTTCCTGTTCTTTTATTCTTAACCTATTTATGTCTTTAAAATATGTTTCTATTAGGCAGCACATTGCTTTTTTATCCTATCTCACACTTGCTTCCTTTAATTGGGATATTCGGACTACTTATGTTAAATGTGGTTATAATATCAGCAACATCAGTTACATATAAATCTTTCATTTTCTTATTTTTTTCTATTTCTATTTGTTTTTGTTTCCCCTTTCCTTTTTTTGGCCATTCTTTGGATTAATTGATTCTATTTTATATTTTTTATTGATTGCTTTAGGGCATATACTGTACATCTTTCATTATATAGTGTACCATCTCATGATAAATCATTTCACAAACAAGAATGTTATTTTAAGTACTTTTATTTTTTTCTGACCTTTGTCCTATGGTTATGCACTTTATTTTACATATGCTATAAAACCACACAGGATGGTTAATTACTTTTATTAATTAGTCATTATTTAAAGAGATTTAACTAATTAGGAAAATATATATTTACTAGGTAGATATTTCCAGTTCTTTTACTTCTTTGCATAGACCCATATTTCCATCTGTTATGATCCCCTTCTCCCAGTGGACTTCCTTCACCATTTCTGTAATGCAGGTCTGCTGCTGATGAATTTCTTCAGCCTTTGAATATCTGGAGAAGGCTTTCTTTTACCTCTGTATTTAAAAGTATTTTTGCTGGGTATAGAATTCTGAGTTGGTATTTATTTGTCAGTACGTTAAAGGTGTTGTTGCACTCTCTTCTTAGTTGCATTTTTTTTCTCCTCACAAGGAATCTACTTCATCCATCCATATCTTTGGTTTTTTTCCCCTCCCTAGGGTACTGTAAGATTTTCTCTTTATAATTGGTTTTGAGCAGTTTGAATTATGTGCCTTGGTGTAGTTTTCTTTGTGGTCCTTTTACTTGGTGTTTATTGAACTTTTTTTTATAAGTATATTTTTATTGATTTCAGAGAGGAAGAGTGAGGGAGAGAGAGAAACATCAATGATGAGAAAGAATAATTGATCGGCTGCCTCCTGCACGCCCTCTACTGGGGACCGAGCCTGCAACCCAGGCATGTGCCCTTGACTGGAATTGAACCCGGGACCCTTCATTCTGCAGGCCAACGCTCTATCCACTGAGCCAAACTGGCTAGGGCTATTGGACTTCTTGAACTTTTCCTCCCTTCAGGTGGTTTCCTTTCAGGAGACTCTTGGGTTTTCTCACATGTAAGTGGTAGTCAGTTCTCTGCTGGATAATCAAGAGGGACCCTCTTCAGATTTCTGGAGTCTTATTGCTGTCCCGCACACTCTATTACCTGGTCTCTCTGGCTTCACCACGAGGGGGCACTGGGTTTGGCCTGGCGCTGCCTCTCTGTGCAGTGTCCTGGAAACTCTCTGGACCATAGTTTTGGCATTTATAGGGCTTCCCCTTTCTGTCCTCACTCTCTGGTGACTCACGTCCACTGTCATGAAAACTTTTTTGGATTTTTCAGGCAGAAGGCAAATGGAGTCTTTGCTATCTTTTCTTGGCTGGAAGAGAAAGTGCTGTGATTTCTTAATTGAATAACATATACATCTGTCCTTCAGTTGCATTATTGTTTTATTGCTTTTTATCGAGAAACAATTGACATACTATATTAGTTTCAGGAACGTCCATACTCTTTTCCGTAGTGGCTGCACCAGCCTGCATTCCCACCAGCCGTGCAGAAGGGCTCCCTTTTCTGCACATCCTCGCCAGCGCTTGTAACTTCTCGTGATTTTGATATTAGCCATTCTAACAGATGTAAGGTGATGTCACATTGTGGTTTTCATCTGCATTTCCCTGGTGATTAGTGATGTTGAGCAACTTTTCATTTACCTGTTGGCCATCTGTATGTCTTTGGGAAATGTCTGTTAGGATACTCTGCCTATTTTTTAATTGTATCATTTGGGTTTGGGTTTTTTGTCTTGTTTGTTTGCTTATTTGCTATGGAGCTATGACTTCTTTATATATTTTGGATTTTAACCCCTTTTCAGATATATGATTTACAGATATTTCCTCCTATTCCATAGGTTGCCTTTTCTTTTTGATGATGCACAAGCTTTAGTTTGATATAGTCCCACTTGTTTACATTTGCTTTTGTTGCCTTTACTTTTGGTGTCAAATCTTCCTCCCTCCCTCCC
>NW_005371038.1:2039882-2052256 GCF_000412655.1 Myotis brandtii | reverse complement strand
ATAATTAAAGCATAGTGATTAATCACAAAAACAATATGTAATTATGTATGTGTTTTCCGATGGTCTTAGGCCAGTGGTCAGCAAACTACGGCCCCTTGAGTGTGGCTCTTCCACAAAATACCACATGCGGGCGCGCACGTACAGTGCAATTGAAACTTCGTGGCCACACTCAAGGGGCCAAAGAGCCGCATGTGGCTCGAGAGCCGCAGTTTGCCGACCACTGTCTTAGGCGACCCCTGTGAAAGGTTGAGAACCGCTGAGTTAGAAGGATTGGTGAAGCCATATGGTTCTAACTTTTGTTTGTTGATAGGTTTTTTTATTCTGATTCAGACTCCTTTTAGTGAGTTTGTTGAAATTTTCTATTTTTTCATGATTCAGGTCTTGGTAGGTTGTATGTTCCCAGGAATTTATTAATATTTTGTAGGTTGTCTAATTTGTTGGCACATTATTGTTCATAGTAGTCTCTGTATTTCTGTAGTATATAAATTATGAAATTTCCTCTCATTTTTTATTGTATTCATTTGAGTCTTCTTTTCTTAGTCACACTAAAGGTTTGTGTTTGTTTATTGTTTTAAAAAATTAATTCTTTTATTGATAATTTATATTGTCTTTTGAATCTCTCGTTCTGTTATTTCCTTCCTTCTATTAACTTTGGGCTTTGTTTGTTCTTTTTATATTTCCTTGAGATGTAAAGTTAGGTTGTTTAATTCAGATCTTTCTTATTTCGTGATGTACATATTTATCTGTATGTATTTTACTCTTATAACTTACTTTACTGCATCCATAAATTTTTGTATATTGTATATCCATTTTCATTTGTCTTAAGATAGTTTTTGATTTTCCTTTGATTTCCTCTTTAACCTATTGGTTGTTCAGGAGCATGTTGTTTAGACTTGAATTTTCTAGTTTTTTTCTTGTAAGTGGTTTCTAGTTTCATACCATGTACTTGGAAAAGAAGCTTGACATGATTTCAGTCTTCTTAGGTTACTGACTGACTTTGTGGCCAAATATACTAGAGAATGTTTCATATGTGCTGAGAAGAAAGTGTATTTTGTTGTTTTTGCATGGAATGTTCTGATTATGTCTTTAAGTCCATCTGGTCTAACATTGATTTCCTGTGTGGATGATGTATCCATTGATCAAAATGTGGTATTAAAGTAATATTGTATTGCTGTCTATGTCATCCTTTAGGTCTGTTAGTGTTTTATATGTTTACGTGCTCCTAAGTTGGATTCATATTTACAAATGTTTTATACTTTTCTTAGATTAAGAACTCTATATGACTTTCTTTGTCTCTTATTACAGTCTTTGTCTTAAAGTCAGTTTTGTCTGATACAAGTATAGCTAGCCCGTCTTCCTTTTGGTTCCATTTGCATGTGAAACTATTTTCCATTCTTTAACTTTCTGTCTGGGTGTGTTTTTTCACCTGAAGTGAGCCTTTTGTTGGCAGCATATGGATGAGTCGTGGTTTTTATTTTTTCATTATTATTATTATTATTATTATTATTATTATTATTTTAATTCATTCAGTCATTCTGTGTCTTTGATTGGAGATTTAGTCCATGTATGTATTGAGCAATTATTGATAGGTATGTACTTACTCCATTTTGTTAATTGTTTTCTGACTGTTTTATAATTCCTTTTTTCTTCTCTTATTCTCTTTGATTTGATGATTTTCTATACTGGTAATCTTAGATTATTTTTCTCTTTTAGCATATCTCCTATAGGTTTTTGCATTTTGGTTACCATGAGGCTTGTCTGTTTTAAGTTAATAACAACTTAAGTTTGAATGCCTTCTAGAGCTCTGCATTTTTACTCCTCCCACATTTTATGCTTTTGATGTTACATTTTATACATTTTTATCTCATGTACTTATTAACAAATTAAGGTTATTTTTAATACTTTTGTTTTTTAACCATTATATTAACTTTATGAGTGGTTAATCCACTACCTTCAAAGCATTAGATTATTTTGAATTTTACTATATAGTTACCAGTAAGATTTATACATTTATTATTTATTTATGTATTTATGTATGTATTTATTTATTTATTTATTTATTATTTTTTGTTAATCCTCACCTGAGGATATTCTTCCATTGATTTTTAGAGAGAGTGGAAGGGAAGGGGAGAGACACACACACAGAGAAACATAGATGTGAGAAAGACACATTGATTGGTTGCCTCCTGCAGATGCCCCAACCAGGGCCAGGCATCAACCCTGTAACTGAGGTATGTGCCCTTGACCAGAATCTAACCCGGGACCCTTCAGTCCGCAGGCCAACACTCTACCCACTGAGCCAAACCAGCCAGGGCTATACTTTTATTTTTTATTAGAGGCCTGGTGCACGAAATTCGTGCACGGAGGCGGAGGTCCCCCTCAGCCCAGCCTGCATCCTCTCCAATCTGGAACCTCTCAGGGGATGTCCGATTGCTGGTTTAGGCCCGATCCAAGGCCTGGTCGCCCCTCATGGCCCCTCGCCGGCCTGGTTGCCCCACGCAGCCTGCTGTTCAGTCATTTGGTTGCCCCTCATGGCCCCTCTGCCAGCCTGGTCACCCCACGTGCAGTCTGCTTGTTCAGTCGCTTGGTCATCCCTCACTAACCCCCCTGCTGGCCTGGTCATAGGCAGCCATCTTGTGAGTGTATGGTGGTCAATTTGTATATTATCTCTTTATTATATAGGATTGTTACTAATTTGTACTTTTTTGTATTAACTTAAAAAGTTCCTGTAACATTTTTTGTAGGGCCATTCTAATGGTGATGAATTCTTTTAGCTCTTGCTTATCTGAAAAGCTTTATCTCTCTTTCAATTCTGAACAACAACTTTGCCAGGGAGAGTATTCTTGGTAGGGTTTTCTTTCAACACTTTGAATATATCATGCTGCTCCCATCTGACCTGCAAAATTTCTGCTGGAAAATCTGCTTATGGTCTTATGGGGGTTTCCATGTATGTAACAAGTTGTTTTGTACTTGCTGCTTTTGAGATTTTCTCCTTGTCTTTAACTTTTCTTTTCTTTTTTTAAAAAAATATATTTTTATTGATTTCCAAGAAGAAGGGAGAGAGAGAGAGAGAGGGAAACATTGATGATGAGAATCATTGAATGGCTGCCTCCTGCATGCCCTCTATTGGAGATCAAGCCCGCAACCCAGGCATGCGCCCTGACCAGGAATTGAACCATGACCTCCTCGTTTATGGATCAATACTCAATCACTGAGCTACACCTGCCAGGGCTAACATTTCATACTTTAGTTATATGTACGTTGGTATGTGTCTTTTTGGATTTATCTGGTTTGGAACTCTCTGAGCTTCCTGGATCTTGATGTCATTTTAGTCTTCCAGGTGAGGGATGTTTTCTTCCCCTTTCTCTCTTACTCTTCTGAGACCCCTGTAATGCAAATGTTGGTCTGCTTGATGTTGTCCCATAAATCTCTTAATTTTTCTTGACTCTTTCCTTTTTGTTGCTCTCATAGGATGAATTCTTTGAGTTCACTGATTCTTTCTTACTCTTCATGTAGTTTGTTCTTGAACCTCTCTATTATATTTTGCAGTTCAGTTATTGTATTCTTCAACTCTGAATTCTATTTGGTATCTTCTTGTATTTTTTATCTCTTCGTTGAATTTGTCACTTTGTTCATGCATTTTTCTCTGGTTCTTAGTGAGCATTTATATGACCATTATTTGAACTCTTTATCAGGAAAATCACTTATCATCATTTTATTAAGGTTTTTTCCTGAGATTTTATCTTGTTCTCTTATCTGGAATATATTCCTATGTTTCTTAATTATTATGACACTTTATACTTGTTAAAGAAAAAAACCATTGAAACCTATAAAGAATTTTTGTGAGTTTATTTGAGCCAAACTGTTGACATATGCCAGGAAGCAGAACCTCAACAAATTGAGATAATGCTCTGGAGAATGGTGGGTTACTGTATTTATAATACATTGCAATCAAAAGAGGGACATAGGTGGGTTACATGAAATTCATTGGTGATAGATTAAGGAGGTGGGATAAAGCAAAGCAGGGAAACCCCTGGGATTGGATAAAAAGTAAAATGATGGACACATACTTAGGTGGGTGCAGGATCAATTAAATCTGTCCTGGCGCCCAGCACATTTGGTTGTGCCCCAGGGGCTCCAGAAAAAGGGAAGTTACAAGTTACCCAGACATTTCAAGGCTATGTTATCATAGATGCAAAAAGACAGATAGGCTCAGTTAAGGTAAAGGTTGACCTTGTCAGTGAAGATACCGGCCTAGGACATAACTACCCACCATCACTGCTTTTAGTTAAAGTTTAATTTCAGACCATCCTTTGTGGTGACTTTAGGTCTCTGAGTTTGTAAGACTGCCATGCAGGCCTCCCCTGAGCTTGTCAGGTCAGCATGTGCCCCCCTCGTCCACATACTGATTTTTATGCATTAGATATAACAGCCACCTCTCCTAGTCTTAGAGGTGAACCTTATCCTTAAACTCTGCCTTAGCTCTTAGTTGTCTCCCAAACCTTTTTTTTTTTTTTTTTTGGTCCAAGAATGTTTATTCTTAGTGGCTCCCAGTAGTGGAAAGTGTGCCAAGACCTGTCAGTGGCCTCAACATATGGATTCCAGCTAATTGGAATCATCTTTTAAAGTATGAAATATACCTCCTTCAGGGGAGACTGGGAGATGCGCATTTCTGTTGGCTCTCCCTGTGCTGAGCCCTAGGCAGTTAAGAACTCTTTCTTTGTTTGCTATGTCTTCTTGAGCCCATTAACAGAAGCCCTCCTAGACAACAGAGCCAGACTATCAAGGGATGTGTCCTCTGGTGGTTAGCCACAAAAATTGGGGCACCAGACATGTGCACAGAGACACCAGTGACCCGGAGCAGGTCAGATGGAGAGGGTGAAGATGGTGCTCACTGCCTCTCTGTCTCTGGGGAGGATTATAGTCTGTACCTTGATGTGTGTTTACTTAGAAGCTGACCCTCAGGCTACTGCTGTGAAGCTAAGTTCATAGGTCTCTTTCACAGAAACAGTGGGCTTTTCACACCTCTGCCTACATACAGGTCCTGGCTTAGCTAGGGAAGTCTGTGCCAGCCCTTTAAGAACTGTTTCTCAGGTCACTAGACCTTTGTGGGTCTCATGAACTTGAATCCTGTTGACTTCAAAACTAGACATTTTGGGTTTTCCTCTCTCAAGTGAAGGACTTAAAAGTTGGGATGCCTGATGTGACGTTTCTGTTGTCTTATGTCACTTGATTTTGAGTCAAACAACATGGAAATATTAGTCCCAGTAATTATTGTTAATGGTTTGATGCCTATCATTTCAGATTTAAAAATGCATCTACTGATGTATTAATGTAGACCACATGTATTTTTTTCCTAAAAATATGATCATATTATAAATTTTTTTCTGTGACTTCCTGTTTTTGATTTAATGCTGTATTTTATAACTCCAGTAAAAAAAACTGGCAGTTTTTCACTGTAAAGCATTCTATTGGCCTTGACTTTGAGATATACATCCATAATGCTACTAAGGAAATATCGTTACATATTGATGATGTTGAAACTTTTGATACTTGAATTATTTAGATAGATTTTCTATTATTGAAAGATTTTAGCTTTCTTGGAATGAAGTGCTCTGGTAATGGTATATTGTTTTTTCATGCTTAGGTACTTCTGAACTCTGTATGGTTTATTTGAATGGTATTTTTTGTGTCCATTTTTATAGATGAGATTAGTTTAAAGTTTTATATGTTGTGAGATTTTGGTAGTAGTTAAATATTAGCATTTTAGAAAATATTTGGAAGTTTTATTTACCTGGTTTCTGGAATATTTGAAATACTGGAATTAACACTTTCTTGAAATTGTATTAATTTTGCTTGTGTGTCCTGATGTGTTTTGACACTTTAAAATTCCTCTTTAATAATTTACATTTATTAGAAAATATACTTATCCAGATCTTCAAGTGTATTGACATCGACTGTATATCATTTTTTCCATTTCCCTTTCTCCTGATTTGCTTTTTCACAGAACAGGCTCTTAGATACTGTTTCTTACTGCTTCCCTCTTTTCTAATTTATGACTTCCTGCTTTTATGATAATTAATTAGCTTTGTTTCTCATTTTTCATTACTCCTTTTAAATACAATTCAAATATTTATTTAGTTTATCTTCATTCTTAGTAATGAAGGAGTTTTTTACTATACCTTTAAGCTAATTTTAGCTGTATAACATTCATTTTCATAGAGCACTTAATATATCCTAGATTTGCATTTTTATTTTTATTTAATTTTAGCCCAAGAATTGCTTAGAGTAGTGTTTTTTTTTAAGTTTCCAAGTTATTTTTGATGTTATCTATTAATAAGTTCTAGTTCCGTTATTGCATGTTCAGATATTTTCTGTAGCACTACTTTTAGGAAGTGATTGCAGTTTCTTTTTGTATAATAATTGCATTAGCCAGTAAATGTATTCTATGTCCTTTGAAATGAAAATGGATTTTTTGTTTGTGGGGTTTTGACATAGACTTATATATTTTATATTCTTTTTTGGTTTTTGTGTATTTGATCTGTCAAATTAGAGGGAGGTATGTCAAAGTACCCATTGCTATTATATTTGTCAAGTTTTGGGTTTCCTATCAGATTTTCTTATATATATTTCAATTCCATGTTTTTTGCTTAGAGAGGCCAAACATATCTTCACTGTGGTTCATACCACATGGTCAGTATGAATGCCACTATTTTCCCATTGAGTGGTTTTACCTTGAGTTCTGTTTTACTTGTTTATGATTCTAATATCCCTTACTTCATGTGAGCATCATTTGCCGGATGTGTCTTACCCAGCCTTTTACTTTCTACCTTTGAGTTGCTTTAAGAGTGTGTCTTATAGACTTTGCACAGTTTATAGATGTTATACAGTGAATTCTTCTAAGAGCTAATTTCATCTTATTTTTCGCATTCTTCATTTTAGGAAGAAAATCACATAGGAAATATGTTTCATAGGCACAGTGTCTTCTAGACTTGTTTCTTGCCCTTTCTCTTCTAAAAACAATTCATCTTGATTCTCATTAGTGTGTATTGTACCAGATTTTGTTTCTATGGTACTATATTACAGGTTCAGTGTTTCATTATATTTTTATGTACATGTAATATGAAGATACATTTTTAAAAGAGCTTTGTGGTTTATTACTTGCACTTTTCTTTGTATGTGACATTGGCAGGATGGAGTTTTACAAAAATAATCTTGGTTTGCAGGTATGGTGTAATTGCCTATATTAAGCAGTTATAAGGGGTTGAAAATAATTTCTTAATTCTACTCATCCTTAATATTTTCCTAATTTTGAAAATACAAAAACATTTAGAGAACTATTATTAACTTATGGGATTGTGAAAAGGAAATTCATATTGATATTGGCTGTGGCTATTATTTTCGCCCTTTCGTGGAAAAATTATTTGAATTTTTTCAAAGCATGAAGCTGTGCTTTGGGGAGCTATTTTGATACTAGTCTCAAAGGACAGATTGCTGTTTCTTTCCCACCCTCATACAAACTAGGTTCCTGGCTTTTGGCACATCTCCATGATGTGACATTATTTGATGTTCAAGAGCACTATCTAGAAATAGTGATGCAATATCAGTGAGTTCACTTTTCATTTCATGAACGTAATTTTCAGTGCCTGGAATTAATTTCAGTATGAATATCAATATGAATTTCCTTTTTATCTGTTAATGATTACATTTTTGTCATGAGCATTTCAGAAGCAGAGGAAGCGTCTGAATGGTCATAGTCACTCTGTTAGATGATAAGTTACAAGGTTTCTGTTCAGTTTGGATGATTGGTCTGTTAAAGTAGTTGGTATCTTATGCAAACCAAGGAATTATTTATTTGTTAAGCAAACTTTTATCTGTTGCCATAATAGAATTCACTGGCTCAGGTGTTTAAAAATATTTATCTAATACATGTATTTTTAAATTTCATTTTACTATAGCCAACTTCAAACATGATCAGGGGAGTTCCCTGTTCCATTCACTAGCCAGAAGCAAGTAGGTGAAAAAATCCAGAATAATCATAGGGCTCCCCTAATATTAATTATCTGTTGGTTCTAAAATACCTGATATTTAAAATGAGCTACTTTGAGATCAGTCATGTATGAGTCTAGTGCAGCCGTGGGCAAACTACGGCCCGCGGGCCGGATTTGGCCCGTTTGAAATGAATAAAACTAAAAAAAAAAAGACCGTACCCTTTTATGTAATGATGTTTACTTTGAATTTATATTAGTTCACACAAACACTCCATCCATGCTTTTGTTCCGGCCCTCCGGTCCAGTTTAAGAACCCATTGTGGCCCTCGAGTCAAAAAGTTTGCCCTCCCCTGGTCTAGTGTTTCAGAAAGAGATTGAGAAAATATGAACTGTCCTAAAACCATGAACCTCCCAGCTGCAGGCCCTGGAGCTGGCTGGTCCTTGCTCCGTGGCCCCAGGACAGTGACTTGCCACTCAGTGCTTCCTTTGGCCGCCTGACCCATGAAGGGTAGTGGTCATGAGTAGTTACAATGGCACCGCGAGGTGGAAGGAATAGACGGCATGCACTTTAAAGGGGCTCTGTTAGCTCTAAGCACCCGCTAGGTGTAGTTCATCATCAGGGTCGTTACCTAACGAGCTGGTGCATAAATGTTCTTGTTTCTCTTTTGCTACCATAAGCGTAGGTAGAGACTTATTTAATATGAATTAAATATTTTATTTTTCAGAAACATAAATTGAGTTGTCAGTCTAATATTAACTTTATTCTCCCTTAGTTTTCATACATTTGAGTTTGCAACTGTAAATTTTTTTTAACTTTTTATTCATAAGTTTCACAACTATTGAGAATTTGGTAGAAAATAAAGTATTATAAAATGAAGGGATTTGAATTTTTTATTTAACTGTGTTAAGATTGAAAGGTTAATGTGCGGTGTGAGTGGGCAGGCTAACTAGCCACCTCAGACGGTGGATAAAGAAAAATGGAATTTATTTACGGAAAGGGGAGGGCTGCACACAGCCTAGGGGACGCGGGTGGATGACAGCAGCCCCCAGGAGCTGGAGTTCCGTCCTTACATGTGGTCACTGGCGGGACACTTGTCATTAGTGGGTCTGGGCTGCGCTGGGCTTGGAATGCGGATGGACTGTAGGGGTGCGATCAGGTGCCTTTAGGGCAGTTTCCGTTCCTTTTATGGTCTGACTTCTGGTGTCCAGCAATGTTTTTCCTGGTCTTTTGTTCTGTGGCGGGAAACTTACAAATGGCCAGTAAGGATTATATTGCCTCATAGGCCTAACAAAATCACGTCATTTAGTACTGAAATAAGAACTTGACAGTATCTTGTCTTCTTCCCTTTGGTAATTTCTTAAAAGATAAAGTGAGGCATATTAAAAAATTTAAGAGTTTACTTGAACAAAAATCATTTGAATCAAGCAGCACCAAGCCAGCAATCGTCAGGAGAGCTTCACCAAAAGGACTTCTATGGAGAAAAGATGAAAGCAAAGGCAGGACATTATTGTTGGCTAAAGCCTCAAGGCTAGATGGCTGTTTGTGATTGGTTATTGGTAGTGTTTTGATTTCATAACCTTGAGAAACCAAATTTACAGGCTTAGCTTTGGTTTTCATATCTCTATATCTATACCTATACCTATACCTATACCTATACCTATACCTATACCTATACCTATACCTATATCTATACCTATATCATCTATATCCACATCTCTATCTTTTTTTATTGATTTCAGAGAAGAAGGGAAAGGGAGAAATAGAAACATCAATGATGAGAGAGAATCATCGATGGGCTGCCTCCTGCAACTGGGATCGAGCCAGCAACCTGGGCATGTGCCCTTACCTGGAATGGAACTGTGACCTCCTGGGTCATAGGTCAGCACTCAACCACTGAGCAACACTGGCCAGGCTTAGCTTTGGTCTTCTTACATAGGCTGCCAGGGCCTTAGAGCCACCTCAGCCTAATAATGGCCTACCTTAATTTAACAAATGACATTTCCGCTGGTGATTATGTCCTCCATGTGTCCTCCCCACTGTGTTATCAGGGAAGGAACGGGTCTCTTTTGTTGACTCTCTTGTCAGTGTCACCTAGCCCATTGTTTGTAAAATGATGGGTGCTTGTCAGTAAATGTTCCTTGAATGAAATGAATTGCTTCTCTTTAAATAGTGTATTTCCTGGGAGTTTTAGGAGTCCACACCAGAAATTATGTTTACGCTAGGGGCCCAGTGCATGAATTTGTGCACCTTGAAAGGAACTATGGACTGTGAGGCTGTGGTGGGCACAGGGGTGGGTCTCAGCCCATTCTCTGCGCCACCACCTGGCCCCTCCTGCTGCAGCCCCCGGTCCTTTGTCTGCCAGCAGCCCCATTCCCGCTGCCGCCGCTTCCACCCACTGACGGCACCAGCCCCGCTTGCACCCGCTGACAGTGCGGAGCAATTGGGGCCGGCACCAGCAGGAGCAGGGGGAGGTGGAGAAGCCCTCAGGGGCGATTGGGGCCGGCAGCTGCCACTCACACCTGCTGACAGTGCCAAACAATCGGTACCGGCACCGGCAGCGGGTGTGAGTGGTGGCTCTGGTGCCAGCAGCGGGTGCGAGCAGGGCTGGCGCCAGCAGTGGGTGCAAAGAGGCGACTGCCGGCCCCGATTGCCCCTCAGGAGCAGGGGGATGTGGAGAAGCCCTGAGGGGCGATCAGGGCTGGCAGCTGCCGATTGCACCTGCTGACAGCGCCAAGTGATCAGGACAGGCGCCGGGTGCTAGCAGCGGGTGCGAGTGGTGCTGGCGCCGACAGCAGGTGCGAGCGCCCAGTGGGACCGTGGCACACAGGAGCAAAGAATTTTCAGTAACCACCAGAGGCTCGTCCCGATGACAGTGACTGGCGCCCTGCTCACCTGCTCCACCATCCCGCCGTGGCCAATGCTCGCCATGTTCCACGCTCTGCTGCCTGCTGCTGATGCCCACCATGTTCTGTGGTCAGCCCACATCATAGCGAACGGTTGTTCAGTTCTGCCGTTCGGCCTATTTGCATATTAGGGTTTTATATATGTAGATGTTCTTTGGATTAGTTTCTGCTGGATAAAACTGTTTTGCACATTTGTATTCTATTTCTGTGGCTGTCCTGTAGCTTGTTTTTAACCAGGCATACTTCAGTGCCCTCTGGGACAGAGCCTGCGGAGCCCAGGGAACGTGTAGCAGCTGTTTCCCTGCTCTGAGTAATGCTGACTCTGAGGGCTTCCTGGGCTCCTGGCTGAAGCCTGTGGGGGCTGGAGGAGAAAGGGACTTGCTGTCTGTCTGAGATGCAGGCACACCTGCCAGCCTTTCACACCTCTGAGAGGAGAGAAAAGAGAGTTGATTAAGAGTCAGGAGTTACTTGTTTCGTTGCTACACAGAATTAAAGCTGCAAAAAGAACCAGAGTGTTAGTCAAAGAGCTCAGACTCCTTCTAAATGCAAACAAGCAAGTCCTCAGGAGTCCGGGGTTGCTGTGAGCCCCAGGCCCTGTTATTTAGGTCACTGTGTAGTTATTTCTTTTGCTGATTTACATCATGAATGTATACATATTCATGTTATTTTTGATGCTTTAAAAAACATTTCGGTTGTGTTATAAAGATATAGAGAGTTTAAAAGACTTAATTTGGTACTTTTCTTTCATGCAGCTGTAAATAACTATCATTTCTGATAAGACAGAAATCTAAATTGCTGTTCAAATACGTGGAGTTTAGTGTATTAGTTTCAAACCCTTCTGTACAAGTCAGGAGTGGTGGCTCCTTTGTGATCAGACACTAGGAGATGCAGGCCTTCCTGGGAAGAGCACTCTGGTGTTTATGCCAAGTGGTGTGTGTTCTACACCACTGTTGTGATGAGCCTTTTCCCTGTGGGAACCTTGGCCTTCCCAGCACCTGACCCTTGTTCTGTCAGTCCCTGCTGTATAGGTGTGGTGGGTGGCTGCTAGCGGAGGTTTCTGCCCAGGATTTTCAGTTGGAAGCTTGGCCTTCAGAGATAGGACAGGGGAGGTTTCCTTCTGGCAGTGGTGGGGGCTTTGTCTGAGTCCCGGGCTGCAGGGTCCTTGCCACTGTTATCAGACAAAGTGAGGGGTCCTCTTCCCCACTGGGTGCTGTGGGGGTGGAGTTCTTACGACATCCAAAGAAAAAAATTCAGACTCTCACGGGGAGATTGAGAGTGATATTTATTACCTTGGAATTACATCCCTGAGTTTCCAAAATTCCATTCCCTTAGCCAGTCCTAGAAGATGTGTAGCTGGGCTTTTAGTGGAGCTAGAAGCAAAGCTAGTGCCCAGAGTTTGTGTTCCATGTTGCAGCCGGGCCCAGGGTCCAGGTCAGCAGCCGGGCCCAGGGTCCAGGTCAGCAGCCGGGCCCAGGGTCC
>NW_005371038.1:2002314-2039832 GCF_000412655.1 Myotis brandtii | reverse complement strand
CTTGGCCCAAGGTCCAGGTCAGCAGCCAGGCCCAGTTCAGCAGCTTGGCCCAAGGTCCAGGTCAGCAGCCAGGCCCAGTTCAGCAGCTTGGCCCCGGGTCCAGGTCAGCAGCCGGGCCCAGTTCAGCAGCTTGGCCCAAGGTCCAGGTCAGCAGCCAGGCCCAGGTCAGCATCTTGGCCCAAGGTCCAGGTCAGCAGCCGGGCCCAGGTCAGCATCTTGGCCCAGGGTCCAGGTCGGCAATTGGGCCCAGGGTCCAGGTCAGCAGCCGGGCCCCGGGTCCAGGTCAGCAGCCGGGTCCAGGGTCCAGGTCAGCAGCCGGGGCTAGGGTCCAGGCCAGCAACTGGCTAGCTGCAGTCCATGAGTGCATTGTGTGTGGGATCTGCATGGGGAGGGTACAGGAGAGGGTGGCCCAAGCAACGGAGTCCCAAGGTCCCAAAAGCAGAAGAGGGCGAATTCCTTTGTTTAGGTCAGTGATGGCGAACCTTTTGAGCTCGGCGTGTCAGCATTTTGAAAAACCCTAACTTAACTCTGGTGCCGTGTCACATATAGGAATTTTTTGATATTTGCAACCATAGTAAAACAAAGATTTATATTTTTGATATTTATTTTATATATTTAAATGCCGTTTAACAAAGAAAAATCAACCAAAAAAATGAGTTCACGTGTCACCTCTGACACACGTGTCATAGGTTCGCCATCACTGATTTAGGTGATTAAATATCCCAGATGTTTGCATGTGTTCACATAAGAAACATTCAAACCTGTGAAGAATTTTAGTGAGTTTATTTGAGCCAGCTGTTGACAATTGCTGGGGAGCAGATCTCCATGGATTGAGTTAATGCTCTGGAGAATGGCAGTTTCGCACCTTATTTTATACATTACAATCAAAAGAGGAAACATAAGTGGGCTACATTGGTGATAGATTAGGGAGATGGGAGAAAGCAAAGCGGGTGGGAGAGACCTCTTTGGGACTGGATGAAAAGTAAAATGATAGACTTCTTTTACTTAGGTGGGTGCAGGATAGTTAACAGTCAACAATCTATAATAATGAAAGCGTAATATGCAAATCGACCGAATGGCCGAACAGCAAAACAGCTGTCTGGATGATCACGCTATGACACGCACTGGCGCCAGGCCAGCCAAGGCGGGTGCAATGCAATTGGTCAGGGGGGCCCCACCATCACCCCACAATCGCCCCGCAGAGGGAGGCCCAGGCTACCCAGCCGGCAGCACTGCAAGAGGGCATAGGCCGGGCTGAGGGACCCCCCCCCTCCCGAGTGCATGAATTTTGTGCACTGGGCCTCTAGTTAACTCAATAACAGTGAGGGCATTTGTGGTCTCCTCATAGCGGTACCTGTGCTTTGAGGGGTTAGGAAAAAGGAAATTACCTTGTTTTTGCAAAACCATGTTAATCGGCATGTTATCTTAGATGCAAAAAGACCAACCAAATGGACAGGCTAGTTAAGGTGAAGATTAGCCTTTGTTAGGGAAAAATACTGCCTTAGAACATGACTACCCATCATAAACTTCTTTTAGTTAAAAAATTTTAATTTCAGACCATTTTTTGTGGTTACCTTAGGTCTCTGAGTTTGCAAGGCCGCCCGCCACGCAGGCCCTCCCTGGGCTTATCAGGTTAGCATGTGGCCCCTTTTCGCACATGTACACACACACACACACTTACACACTTTTACAGCGGCCACACCCATTCTGGCCAATGATCTCTGTTCCCAGGCGTGATTGACAGACAGGTATTGCAGGGAACATGCCTATGTCTGGCCTTCCCTTGACTCCTTTCCTGTTATTAATAATTAGGTTAATTACAGCTGTACTACCACCTCTCTGATGTGGTTGGGGCTGCCATCCTGCCTGGTCCACGGTGACTCTTGGTTCTGCCTGTTTTGAACATAGTTCATCAGCGTTAAATAAAAACTTTTAAGACAGAAAGCTTTTCTAAAGAAAGGGTTTGTTGGGCCACATGTTTGCCAGAAAAAGGACTAGGTCCTGGGACATGCCGTCCGAATCCCCAACATCGGGGTTGATGGAAAGACCAACGTGTCCGCTCTCCTGAGATTGATGGGGCTCCTTTGAACATTATGTTTTGGGGAAGAGAGAAGTAAGTTGTTTTGAAAAAATTCACGTTGGCTACGGATACGGGGAAAGGTGAGGCGGGGGCAGCGCTGGGCTAGGCGCCCAGTCCATAAGGAAGAACTGTTCACCACTTTGACTGGCTGTGGGCAGTGGTCCGGGAAGTTCGTGCATAGGCAGGACGCGGCAGCTCCCGGCGGTGGCCAGTTCTTTAGGCGGTGCCTGAGGCTGGCAGGAAGCTCCTGCTCACACTCAGGATGGCCCCAGCCACTCAGGTGTCTTGCTCTTGTCTCTTGCTCTTGCTCGTTGGCCTGGTGTGATTTAGGACATCTCAGAATTTTCCTCTTGTCATCAGCATTCCTGGTAATTCTTGGAGTCACCCAGAAACCCTTCAGTAAATTCCTTTCCTGTGTAAATCAAAGTTGATTTCCACTGTCAGTAGCTAAGCAGTCTGACTGATACAGCCAGCCGTTACTCTGTCCACCCCTCATGCACACCAGGAGGTGTAGTTGATGTTGTGTGCAAGTGGTGTGATATTCAGAATTTTGTTCTCCTTTTTCTTTAGGGTATGTTGTATGCCTACTATGCCTAACCTGATTTTCCAGTATAGCAGTGTTTTTGGTTTATAGGTTGGTGAGATGTAGTCATCTGTTTACCGAGTATTTTATTATGTACCAGGCACTTGTAGTGGCTGCAATAATACAGCAGTAGACAGAAGAGTCCAAACCTCTGCCTTCGTGGAGCTTCCATTAAGGGATGTGGACTGATAAATATGGTGATAGATGTGGTCATGACAAAATTAAGCCAGGGGGGAGGAGAAAAGGCATGCTGCAGCGACGCCATCAGCATGGGAGTCAGGGGTGACCTTGTGGTATCATGACGGGGTGTGTGCTTGCGCCCCAGCTCCGAGCACTCTCAATCTCGCAGACCATGTGGTGGTGGGGTTGTGCTGGTTGGTCCAGGAGAGTGACAGCCGATGTGTAGAGGCAGCGTTTTAAAAGAGCAGCTAAATGCACCTCAGCTAGCACAGATGTAATGAGATTAAATGCATATACAGTTGTAGAACGTAGTTTAAAAAGTACATATGAGAGTTAGCGTTTTCAGTGCTTTAGTATAATATTAGAGCACACGGTCTATTAACTCTGGGCCATGTGCTCGTTATCCTACTGTCTATTTTAGTCATCATACCACCCACAAAGCATGTACATGTGTGAGCATTAGGTTTTAAAAGAACCTGAGGTCTGGGAGCTGTTGTGGTTTTTCCTTCCTGATATTTGTACTTGGTACAGAATGTGTCAAAGCATCTAGGAATTACAGAAAATGAGAAGCACAGGGAAGATTTGTGCTTCATCATGAAAGGACTAACGTATCTAAAATAAAGAGCTAAGCAGAAGCAATCTTAATATCTCGTTGATTGCATGCCAGAAAGAAAAAGAAATGGCAGCGCGTCCTGCTGAGAGCGTGCGCTCCGCCTGCCCGTGGGGCTGCACGGCCGCTGACTGTCCCTGGAGCGTGCACACCCGCGCACTGGGGAGCAGGTTCTTTTGTATATTATTTGTCATTAAGTATCTCATGATTGGGTTTGGATGAATGCTGCTGTAAGTTCACATTATTTTTTTGTATCCTTTCCAGCAATCAAACAAAGTTCTTTCAGTTAAATTCTGTGTTCCTCTATGTAAATGACATTTCCAAATTTTGTAATACTGAATATTTGGAGGAAGGGAATTTATATATATTACTAGAGGCCCAGCGCACTTCATGCATGGGTAGGGTCCCTAGGCCTGGCCTGTGATCAGGGCCGATCTTCCCTGACTGCCAGCAGCTGGTCTAGCGTCCCCCTCTCCCTACCGCCCCACCCACCAACGTGGTCGCTGTGTGTGGGGTGACAGGCGGGGGTGATTGGGGCCCTGCTCGCTCGCACCCACCTTGTTTCCCATTCCCCATCAGGCAATCAGAGCCTGCCAGCCCGGGTGATTGGGTGATTGGGGCCTGGGGGCTGGGAGCAGCTCCTGCGTTGAGCGTCTGCCCCATGGTGGTCAGTGTGCGTCATAGCGATCAGTCATTCCACTGTCCTGTCCGTTTGCATATTACACTTTTAAATATATCGATTATTTTAAAGAAGTATTTTGAAACAGGTTTTGAATAAAGATATATCTGTACTTTTAGACAATTAATATTGAATTTTTCCTAGATATGAATTTCAGTTTATACTGTAGTGTTTTTTAATAAGGTGGTTTGATCATATTAGAACATTTACTTTCTTCTCCATCCTTTTAAATTGAAAGGTAGCAACCTCCAATCGAATTTTCTGTAAGTATTTAATCTTCATAAAATTTAGGTCTTTTTAAAAAAGTGTTGAGGCAAACCTCTGTATCAAAGTGATGAATACCAATGTGTGGATTTATCTGAATTGTGCACAAGCATGTTTTCTTGGGTGAATAACTGTGATGTTTGATTTCACAGCTGCCACGTAAGGCCCCGGAGTCTGTCCAAGATCGATTCTTTGTTCATATTGAGCACAGTCTGAATTAAACAAAAATTCTAGGTAGAACCCAAACAGAAGGTGTTTATTCCTTTATTGCCCTACAGCAGTGATGGCGAACCTATGACACGCGTGTCAGAGGTGACACGCAAACTCATTTTTTTGGTTGATTTTTCTTTGTTAAATGGCATTTAAATGTATAAAATAAATATAAAAAATGTAAGTCTTTGTTTTACTATGGTTGCAAATATCAAAAAATTTCTATATGTGACACGGCACCAGAGTTAAGTTAGGGTTTTTCAAAATGCTGACACGTCGAGCTCAAAAGGTTCGCCATCACTGCCCTACAGGGGACATGAAGTCTGAGTTCTCTGAGCGCCATGGCCGTGTGAACATGACTTAACTCACAGAATTACTCTCCCTGAGAAACACTCATCTACAGGAGACATCTGGCTGCCGAGCATCCAGTCTCCTCCTGAAAACACTTGGCTTCCACGAGGAGAACACTGGCCTGCCGCTTCCTGCTAGGAGGGAGCCAGAGAGCCCACCTTTTTGGACATGGAACTTGAGCTCCCCCAGATAGGGGCTCTCCCTCAGGACTGTCCGAGCCCGGGAGCTCCCACAGCCTGGCCCCGACGGCGGCACTGCTGCTTGGTCTTGCTTGGTGTCGGTCTGTTACCTTGCAGAGCGCTCTTGACTCTCTGAGAGCCGCCAGAAAGTCCCCTCTCCTGATGGAGCCAGAGCCATTGGTTGCTGATCACCTACACAAGAATGTTGATGGCTAAGGAAGCAGACCTTTCCTATCTAAGGGGGGATTTTACTGTCAGTCGGTCAGCATCCTGCTGTCTCGTATGGTTGGTGGCCATTCAGAATACACTGCTGGAGCAGTCCGGGCGCTTGCCCGTGGCCCTGCCCGCAGCTGCTGGGCCCTGTGCAGCCATGGAGGGCGCGGCTGGTGCACCCGTGGGCCATCGTGGGCTTGGCAGTGCTTTTCTGTTTGCTGGATTGTATGTAAAAGTTTAGGACTGCTTCCCAGTGCCCTGGTGTTAAAAGCCAGTTACCGGATGGTGCGTGTCATCAAGGGACAGCCGAAATAAATGTTTCTCCAGCTGAATTTTTATATCATTGTTTTTAAAAATAAGCACCATAGTAGTGCATTTCTTTCTCTTATGATTATAAAATGACAATTTTAGGTTTAGAAGCATAAGATGACCAAACTTGAAGCATTATATTTTAAGATTCACAGATATAGAATAAGATATACTTTTGTCATCGAAGGCATGTGTTTGCTACTAAAATTAAAATATTGCTGGAAGAATTATGTATTGAAAATAAGTTTATTTTGTTCCAGTTATATTTAGATCTGTCGCTACATCATTCTGGTGTTAGGTCACTCTCTGACTCATTTGTATATCTTTCTGCATTCCACCTCTGGGCAGCCACGCATTCCTAGCTCATCCAGCGCCTCTGAGGGAGTTGAGAGCAGTTTCTCAGCCGTGTTGAAAGGGATAATTATCTGAATCGCATCACCTCAATAGAAGGTGTAAGAGTATTCAGACCAGCATCTAGTTTTACATTCTTGTCTATCAAATAGATGCTCCTTTTCTATTTTATGCTCAGCATCTTTGAATGTAGTTACACATCACAGTTAAGTATGTATGAACTTACCCCAAAGACCTAGGTTTAGCAATGCATGCGCTAGAAAAAGTGCCACAGCTTTCAGAAGAAGACGGTGAAATAGTTGCAGTTGGTATGTTAGCATAAAAAATAGACGCTTGGGTTTTAAAACATGTATATGAAGTGTCCTATTTTCCTCAGTGTGAGTGTGCCTGTGTGTTCTTTGCCCATTCATCGGTTTGCAGATGCTTTAAATGTGCCCTTTCCAGCACAGGAGTGAGCTGTGTTGGGGTGAGTTTACCCTGACCTGGAAGATGTTCTCACTCTAGGACTGTTGCACAGGATGAGCACCTGCCGGTGGGACTGAAGCCTCTCTGAACCCTCGTCCAGACGTACCTTGTGCTGTCACGGGTGAAACCATAAAACTGTCCGTGTGAGGACACTTAGTAGTAATGGTGTTGAGAGGAAGTTGACTCTGTGGTCTTTAGTTTACCCTCCAGAAAGCATCCTCGGTGTCACCCGGAGTTAATGTTTAAAGGCCAGAGCAGTATGGAGGGGAACCTGGGCGTTAGTGGGACAGACCTGAGTCCAAGGTTTATGGGCAGCAGTGATATCTGGGTGGAGGGGCCAGAACTAGCCAAACCGTCTGTTGTTCTTCAGGAACTAGTGTGGAAAGGCTATTCCAAGTGGCAGCGGAAGGAACACATTCAGAGAGTAAGGAAAAGAAGATAGGAAAGGGCAGTCGAATCCCTTTGTCACCCCTCTGCCCTGCCTGCCTGGGTACCAGCACCCCAGAGAAGAGGCAAGCAAATGTCACCCATGAGAGACCTGGGCTCCCTGAACCGCTGACAGCAAGGTGCGACCTGGCGGTGGAATGCACGGGTCTCTTCAGGTGTGGCCGCCACTGCAGGGGGTGCAGGCGTCCAGCAGTAGCTGCATTGCCTCCCACTGTGCAGGACGGTGTGAGGCCAGCGGGGGAGGCCCACGGGAATGGGAAATGCAGGCACCGCAGAATGTGCATCTGGCCACCTTAGATGACTGTGTGTGACTATATAGCCATCAGGAAAGAAAGAGATGCCACAGGAAGGGAGCCGGTGACCGGGCGGAGGGACAGAGGCTCCGTCCTATGCTGTGAAGGTTTGGTTACGCGACTGGGTTCCAGTCATTTAGTTGTGTGGCAGGTTATTAATTATGGCAGGTTACGTAGGTCTGTGAGCCTCTCTTTATGCGTAAAGTGAGAGTGATGATACATCCATATTACAAAGCTGTCGCAGGGCTTATTACAGTTAAAAACAGTTCGTAAGCGTTAAAGCATCATGTAAATGCTAGTTATCCCGTGGAATTTAACATTGGAAGCTGGGTCCCTCCTGATGCATGTGTTGCTAACCCTAGGGCTTTGCGGTGCACTTCCTCTTCTGCTGTCTGAACTGATCACCCAGAGACTTGGATTAGGGTGCTGGGATCTGACCTTGCTTCTGACAAGCGCTGGGCTTCTCAAAATCCCCACCAAAGTACACTTAGGAGGGAACACATGCCCAGCTGGTGGCTCAGTCGGTTGGAGCATCGCCCATGCACCAAAAGGTTGCAGATTCGATTCCCCATCAGGGCACATACCTAGGTTGTGAGTTCGATCCCCAGTTGGGGTCTGTATGGGAGGTAACCGACAGATGTTTCCCTCTCACATCGATGCCTCTCTTTCTCTCTCATTGAAAAAACACATGTTCTCAGGGGAGGATTAAAAAATTAAAGATAACACATGCACACAGGGTGCTCAAGCTGTCTGCCACATGTAGCGCCTAGTTTCCTTCAAGTCTCACCTAGCCCTGGCCCGTGTCGCTCTGTGGTAGAGTGTCGGCCTGTGCCCGAAGGATTGTGGGTTTGATTCCTAGTCAACGGCACTTTCCTGGGTTGCAGATTTGATCCCCTGTCTAGGTCAGGACATGTGCAGGAGGCCACCAATTGATGTGTCTCTCTCACATGGATGTTTCTCTTTCTCTCTCTCTCTCTCTCTCCTTCCCCCCTCCCTCCCTTCCCCTCCCTTCCACTCTCCCTAAAAAAAGCAATGGAAAAAATATCCTCAGGTGAGGATTAACAAAAATTTCTAAATCTCACTCTATTTTACAATTTATGTAAAGTTTTCAGTCAAGCCTGTACAGTATTTATAATAAACTACACATACCTTTTAAGTTACCTGTGAATAAGATGTTAAAGGGGGGAGGGCTCCTGCCTGCCCTATTTTTTAAAAATATATTTTACTGATTTTTTACAGAGAGGAAGGGAGAGGGATAGAGAGTTGGAAACATCAATTAGCTGCCTCCCGCACACCTCCCACTGGGGATGTGTCCACAACCAAGGTACATGCCCTTGACCAGAATCGAACCTGGGACCCTTCAGTCTGTAGGCCGACGCTCTATCCACTGAGCCAAACTGGTCAGGGCCTGCCTGCCCTATTAATGGGTAGGCGTGGTGGGGTGGGCCCTGCCTGTGACTTCAGGTGCCCCTAGACACAGGAGCACACACGCCCACCTCTTGGACTTCTCTTACTTGTTAAAGAAGAGGATTGACTCTTTGGGGCCTGTGTTCCCTTTTGGGCAATAATTTCATGTAACAGATATTGCAAGGAACTCTTGACCTGATTACAAAATCAAATGATATGACACACTCATTTGCACAAAGTAGTTTCTCGGTGTTGTGCAATTCTTAGCCATGTGGGCCTTCACAGAAGACCTTGCTCAATCGTTTATTATTGTAGAGACTTCAGACCACCAGGTTTTATTTGCTGGAAACATTCTTGAAAGGTCGTCATCAGGGATGACATTTCACTATGCTGTTCTCTCCACTGTGGTGTGTGATTCCAGCTTTCCGCTCTGTGCTTGGAAACCCTTAAGGTTTCTGGTGAAGAGGGTCAGCTGAGCACTGAGCTCTGTTGTTTGCCATCTGCCCGTGTCAAGGCCTCCCCAGAATGAAAGCAGCTCTAGCCGGGAAATGATGGTGTAATCATCAACCAGCACCCGGCAAAGCAAGGGCGAGGAGTCATCAACAAACCAGGAGTCAGTCACTTCTGGAATGTCAGAGGGGAGGCAGGTTGAGAAGCTCTAGGCTGGATGTGCTGCAGGGGCCTCCAGAGTGCTCGGAGTCCGCAGCTGTTTTAAATATTTTTATTGATTTCAGAGAGGAAGGAAGAGGGAGAGAGATAGAAACATCAGTGATGAGAGAGACACACTGATTGGCTGCCTCCTGCATGCACCCTGACCAGGGCTGGGGATCGAGCCTGCAATCTAGGCACATGCTATTGAACGGAATCGAACCTGGGACCCTTCAGTCCGCAGGCTGATGCTCTATCCACTGAGCCAAACTGGTTAGGGCCGCAGCTGTTTTAGAGGTTATAAACTTAGCGGTTTCCAAAAGCAGGGTAGGGCTGAAGGGCTGTGTGTAAAAGTGTAGCACAGGTTAGGTCCACACCCCACTCTCCCAGCGCACAATGCACACGCATGCACACCCACACGTAAAGCAGGGCATGGGTCTGTTCCCTTGTGTGTGCGGCCAAACACAAAGGTGTGCTTATATAGGGTAAAACTCTACAGGGCCAGGCAGTTTCCAGATTTGGTGAAAACTAAATTAGACCCTAATACCTTGAGACATTTATTACACGTAATTAACTTCTGTCCTATGCATCTAAGAGCTGTGTATGCTCATGGGGAGGTTTAAAAGTACTCATTCATATAATTTCCTGTTAGCTTTATTCTCACACAAAACTCTACTTGAGAAAGGCTACCAACTACTAAAGAAATCAAACATAGCTAATAAGCCAATAGTGAGGATAGAATGGAATACTAAAAAATGCTTAATCGCCAGGCAAGAAAAGAAGAACAAGCAGTAAAGGTTAGAGAAAAATAGAAAACAAAAATCAAGATGGTAAATTTAATCTTAACCATGCTGATAATTAAATTAAATGTAAGTTGTTTTGTACAATGTGATTACACAGCTGAGGCTGTCAGACTGGTTAAAAAAGTAAGACCTCAAGTATATGCTGTTTTTAAGAGACACGTTAACGATAGCGATGCAATTAGGTTAACACTGAAAGGATGGAAGGTCATGTGCTGTGCTTACCACAGATGAGAAAGCTGGGAGAGCGGTGTTTACACCAGAACACTAGGCTTCAGGACAAGGACGCTCACAGTGAGAAGGAGGGACATTTTATAACAAGAGTGAATTCACCAAGAAGACACAACAAACATTCCTGCAACTATCAGAACGGAACTTCCAAGTACATGAGGCAGAAATTCTCAGAACTATATTTTTGCTGGAGATTACATAATTGATGGAGGAAATGGAAAGAAAACCAGGATATAGAAAATTTCACCTACACTATTAACTTCCCCTAATTGATCTTCACAGAGCACTTTAACAACAAAATTCACATTTTTTGAAGTTGTACTTGGAATATTGATCAGAACAGACAGAAAGATGAACCACAAAATTCTCAATAAATTTTGAAAGATTAAAATAACCTATATCCTATCTAATAATAGACAAACATGGTAATTGACCATACCTTCGCTACGCCTCCCATTGGCTAATCAGTGTGATATGCAAATTAACTGCCAACAAATATGGCAGTTAATTTGCATACGTAGGCTCCAAGCGGCGGAGGGAAGACTGAAGGCGAGCTGGAGCAGCGAAGACGGAAGACTGAAGGTGGCTCTGGCCGGAGCGAAGGCCTGGGTCCCAGGTGCCGGAGGAAAACCTGTGCCGGCAGCCAGGAGAAGGGAAGGCCTATTGCACGAATCTCTTCGTGCAACAGGCCTCTAGTATATATATAAAACCCTAATATGCAAATAAACTGAACAGCATAACAACCGAACAATTGGTCGCTATGACATGTGCTGACCACCAGGGGGCGTGCATAGAACATGGTGGGCATCGGCCACAGGGGGATGGTGGAGCAGGTGAGCAGGGGCGCCAGACCAAGGTGGGGCGCCGGTTGCTGTCATCGGGGCGAGCCTCTGGTGGTTACTGAAAATTCTTTGCCTCTGCATGCTGCAGTCCTGCCAGGCACTTGCAACTGCTGCTGGCACCCGCACCTGCTGCCAGCACCGGCCTCGTTCGCATCCGCTGCCGCCACCAGAGCCACCGCTTGCACCTGCTGCCAGCGCCCTGTGCTAGTTCCGATCGCTCGGCGCTGTCAGCAGGTGCGAGTGGCAGCTGCTGGCCCCAATCACCCT
Source organism: Myotis brandtii (assembly GCF_000412655.1). Classification (NCBI taxonomy): domain Eukaryota; kingdom Metazoa; phylum Chordata; class Mammalia; order Chiroptera; family Vespertilionidae; genus Myotis; species Myotis brandtii. The sequence continues at coordinate 2,028,423 of NW_005371038.1, read as the reverse complement.
GAGGGCTCCTCCACCTGCCCCTGTTCCTGAGCTGCGATTGGGGCAGCAGCCGCTGCTTGCACCTGCTAACGGTGCCAGCCCTGCTCACACTCGCTGCTGGCGCTGGCCCCAATCACTCCACGTTGTCATTGGGTGTGAGCAGGGACAGCACCGTCAGTGTATGGGAGAGGTGGCAGCAGAAGTGGGGCTGCCAGCAGACAGGGGACCGGGGGCCGTGGTGGTAGGGGCCGGGCGAGGGCCCGGAGGATGGGCCAAGACCCGCCCTTGTGCCCACTGCAGCCTCACAACCCACAGTTCCTTTCAAGGTGCATGAATTCATGCACTGGGCCCCTAATAAAGACTATATTACCCTGACACCAACAGAATGAAGTTAGAATCAGCAACTTCTAAGTATACCCATGGGTCAAAGAAGAAATCACAGAAGAAATTAGAAAATATTTTGAACCTAATGGAAATGAAAACAACGTTAAGTTTTGTGGAATATAGCTAAAGCAACGCTTAAAGAGAAATTATAGCTTTAAAAGCTTATGTTAGAAAAAAAAGAAAGATATAGAATTAGTGAGCTAAACCTCTACTTTTAAGAGTATAAATTAGTGAAAAATACTATGTATAAACAATAGAGAAAAATCAGTAAAACCGAAAGCTAAAACTGATTATCAAAAAGGAAACAAACAAAAAGACATAAATTACCAATATCTGGATTAAAGGATAGGTCATCACTACTAATCCTACAGATAATAAAGGATAATAAGAGAATATTATGAAAAACTTTATGTCAGGAAATTCACCAACTTAAAAGATATGTAATTACCAAAATGTACTTAAAGAAATAGAAAATCTGAATACCTCTATATTTTTTTAAGTAATTGAATTTGTGATTAAAATTATTTTCCCATCAAGAAAACTCCTAGTCCAGATGGCATCAATGGTGAAATCGTCAACTATTTGAGGGAGAAATGTTACCAATCTTACCCACATCCTTTCAGAAAACAGAGGAGGGAATAGATCCCAGCTCATTTTATGAGGCCCTCATTATTTTTCTGCCAAACCAAAGCTATTAAAAGCAAAGAACTCGACAGAGCAATATCCCTCATGAAAAGAGATATAAAAATTCTTAACCAAACTTTAGCACATCACACCCAGTCAGATGTCACAGACCAGCTGGCTGTGGGAGGCAAGCCCACCTGTTCCCGGGCCCTGACGGACGGGCCGTTGAGGAGCGCCACGTGAATGCTGGGCAGAGGGACTGCAGTGTTCCTGGGGTGGACTCCTGCGTCTCTGAGTCAGAGTATTTCTCTGTCTTCTGTTTCCTTGTGTGGGAAATGCCAAGAGGCTGGGGTGGAGGTGAGGGATGGGGGATGCCTGAACCTCGGGCCACGTCATGGAATGCTGATGCTTGGAGCCTGAAGCCGCCACCACGCTGCTCGGCCACGTCCTCCTGGTGTGGGCTCTGGCTCTGTCACTCTCACCCTAATACAGTTGCATAACCACATATTGAATTAACTGACAAGGGCTGATCTGGGTACCATGGATCCAATCAATAAACATAAATTTTTTAAAATTAGTAAAGATAATATACTTAAACTAAGCAGAATTTTATTTATAAATTAATATCACATCAACAGAATAAAAGAAAAATTGTGTGCAGAAAAAGCACTTAACAGAATTCAACATTGATTCATGATTAAAGAAAAAACAAAAACCCTTAGTAAGTTAGAATAGCAGGTATTTCCTCCATCTGACCAAATGCCTTTTCGAAACTACCTATAGCTCACATATTCAATGAAGAGGAACTGAGCCCTTTCCCGTAATGATGGAAACCAGGCAAGAATGTCCACTCTCATCACTTCTACTCAGCACTGAACTGTAGGTTCCCGCCAGTGCTGTCAGGCAAGAAGGAGAAATGAGACACAGCTGGGAAAGAGGAACTAGCGTTCTCTCTGACAGGCGCAGTGAGCATGTGCAGAAACAGTCTTAAGGACTTTACCGAGAACATGATTAGGACGAGTAAGGGAATTGAGCACACGCTCTGCATACGAGGTCAACATATAAAAATCAGTCGTGTGTCCATATAACAGTAATGAATACTTGCAAAATGAAAGTAAAACATCACTTCCCTTTACAGTAGAATCTAAAAATATAAAATATTTAGGAATAAGTTTAACAAAATATGTGCAAGATCTGTCCACTCAAAACTATTAAATAAAGTGGAGAGAAATGGAAGAAGACTTAAACAGAGAGACATAGCATGATAATTTATCAGAATATGCATATTATGGAGATGTTGGTTCTCCCGAAATTGATCTATAGCTTCAGTGCAATCTCAGTTAAAATCCTAGCAGCATTTTCTTTTTTTGTATAAAATGGCAAAGTGATTCTAAAGTTTATATGGAAATGCAAAGAACAAAGTTGGCTGAATTACACTGCCTGATTTCAAGATTTGCTATAAATGTAAAAAAAAAAAAAATCAAGATGGCGTGATACTGGTGTGAGAACAGACCCAAATGGGCTCTCACAAATGTGATGGGAATGCAAGTGGGAGGGCAGTGGTGGCGCCCACTCGTCATCGTTACAAGAAGCGTCAGAATTTCAGAAGGATCTTGGTCAGAGTTTTATTAGCAAATGTATTTTAGGACAGATTTTATGAGGTAGTATTTTATGCTGCTAAATGAACCATAAGCCTAATTGCTGCAATCTGGGTAGATGCATATTTGTTTTACAGTTTAAGTCTCACTAACTGATTTAATAGATGAGTCCAAAGCACTTTCAACTACTTCCAGTTATTACAAATGATCAGTCTCTGTTGTTTCTAAAATCATATGTAACCGAAATAAAATGTTTATGTGGCATTACTTAAATTTAATTATACTTGCCGAAACCGGTTTGGCTCAGTGGATAGAGCGTCGGCCTGCGGACTGAAGGGTCCCAGGTTCGATTCCGGTCAAGGGCATGTACCTTGGTTGCGGGCACATCTCCAGTGGGGGGTGTGCAGGAGGCAGCTGATCAATGTTTCTCTCTCATTGATGTTTCTAACTCTCTATCTCTCTCCCTTCCTCTCTGTAAAAAATCAATAAAATATATTTTAAAAAAATAAATAAATTTAATTATACTTAATTCCTGTAAATAGAAGATAAAATGCCAGAACTGAGAACTTGTCCTTTTCTATTTTTTAAACAGAGCTGCATAATTGATAATGCCTCAATTCATGAACAATTAGCTTGTTTTTGAAAATTACAGAAAAGACATTTCCTAAATTAATTCACATTATACTTTTGATTTTAAATAATAAAGGTCATTTCTAAATGATAGCTTTACTGTGTACCAAGTTAGCTTTTGCTAGTTTAAAACAAAAAAGTCAATTTTATGACTTTGTGAAGTCGTAAGGGGGCATTATAAATAGCTTTGGTACGAAAGACATGTGCATATACAGGCATAGGCACCTTTAATCATTGAAAGGCGCTTTGCAGGGCAGTCTTGGAAATGTCCTCTGTAATAGTTTTTCTGGCATCTATGTTAGACTGTTGCGTGTGTTACTATGTTTATCTTTATCTAATCAGCCCTTGCTGTGAGGTTTGGTTATTTTATTACAAGCAGCTGTGCAAAGCTTTTTCTTTTAAAAACTACATTCTTTTGTAGTGCTGCCATCACTCAGATATTACACATGTAGGCAGCAAATTCAAAGCAAGTAAGCTGTAGAACGAGATGAAATACACGATGTCAGTGTATTTCATGACACCTTTGTGGGAAACTACCCTTTCAGGACAATTTAAAGTGAAGGAATTGCCCTGGTGGGTTCCCAATGGTGAGGGATCCTCAATCCCCATGGGGCACATTCAGGGGCGGCCGATCAGTGTTTCTCTCACATCGATCTTTCTCTCTTTCCCTTCCTTTCTGTCTAAAAATCAATAAACATGTATCCTTGGGTGAGATTTACAATAAAATGAAGGTATTTAGTCATAACAAAAGATAGAGCCAGTGATGTGGATTATCACTCTCATGTGTTTTCTGAACATGAAACAACTTGTGCTGGGTCTAGCTCGGACTATATTTAGTATTCGGAGGGTTAAAAGTATGCCGACATTTAATTAGTTTGCTCTGATGCTGAGAAATGTGTACATATTAGTATATACATTTAGTGAGTTTATGAAACTATCAGAAGCCTTAGAATTCTAAATCTGTGCTCCAAATGGGGACTTCGGAATATATCAGCTGTTTTTAAATCTAAGCTGAAAGCTCTCTGTAACATGTGTGTAGCCATTTAAAATTCTGTAACATCCGATGCAGTTGACCTTTGAGTCTGTGCTGTAGGCCCAGTCCTGGGATAGCCACTGTGCCGTCTCGAGTTTCCACATAGAGCCTGAGAGGTAGGTTACTCCCAGCTTACAGATGGGGGGAGTGACTCTTCGAACCTCCTCTAGGGTCACATAGCTGACTAAGGGTATTTGTTCCAGTGGATGCATCGCTGGCCCACTGGACCACTCAGGCTTGTTGCTAGTTAGGAGAAGTGCTCTGATATCAGGAAGCCGATCTTCACAGTGAAACATACTACATGACAGCACATACATGGTTGGCAATATAGACCGTTCTTTAAGTTTTGCATTAACAGATGAGATAGACACTTGGACAGTTTGCTCTTTTAGATTAGCCATTTCTTATTCTAAATTCCTTTTCGTTTCTGTTGCTACTCTGTTAATCCAGACGCCCATTTCCTAGCATTCTGTAATTAGTCTCTTGGGATTATGTCCTCTCCTTGGTACCTTTATGCCCCATATCATGAGTGCAAAATTAATTTTACTCTGAAACTTTCTGTTGCTCACAGCGATTACCAAAGAAAGCATAAGCTCATCCGGGCATTGAAGACTTGAATTTCGCTCCTCAGTTTTGCCCTTTCCGTGACCTCTCCATGCCCCATCTCAGCCAGGACCCCTCCTGGTGCTGGGAAGACTGGAGCTGAGCTTCACATAGAGACCTCATCTTCTCTCCCATTGCGCATAGCCCCGTACCCGTACCCTCCCCCGAAGCACTTCCCCGCTCCCTGCGTAGCTCCCGGCCTGTGCCTCTTACAGTAGTACCCAGGAGGCCTTCCCTAGCTCCCTGCGTAGCAGTTGGTTTGTGCCTCTTACCTAGTAGTTCTGGCATCACCTCACAAAATCTGGGAAATTAAGGTAAACAGATTTGTGAACACCATCCAGCCATTCACGTCTTCACACATCTGCAGTTTTTCTTATGTCTGGTCACTGCACTCAAGATAATTTATATATTTTTGATATTCCTTTTAAAAATATCTTTATTGTTGAGAGTATTATAGATGTCCCCCCTTATGTTCCTCCTTGCCTGCTACCACCCCTTTCCCACCTCGCCCCAGGCCTTCACCCTCCTGTTGTCTGTGTCCATGGTTATGCACATAAATTCTTTAGTTAATCTCCCCCCCCCCCCCCGCCCCCCTTCCCTCTGAGATTCATCAGTCTGTTGCATGCTTCTATGCGTCTGGTTCTATTTTATTCATCAGTTTATTGTGTTCATTAGATTCCACATATAAGTGAGATCATGTGATGCTTGTCTTTTTCTGACTGGCTTATTTCACTGAGCATAATCATCTCCAGGTCCCTCAGTGCTGTCTCAAAGGGTAAGAGATCCTTCTTTTTCTTTAAATTTTATTTTAAACATAAAATTTTTTAGTACTTGGGTTCTGGCTAGGAAAGAATTCAGAGCAAGATCCAAACTATAAGAGAACATTTTATTGGTTAATCACAGAGATATAAAAAGTAATTCCTAGAAGAAATGGGCTTAAGAAACAAGTAATAGAGGTAAAAGAAGGGCCCTTGGAACTTGGGAGGGAGGAAGCTGATGGTAACTGCCTGGGGGGAAGGGAAAGGCATGGAGAGCCTGGATTCCTCTTTTTTACAGTTGCCTAGTGTACCATTGTGCAAAATGTCCCAGCTTTTTATCCACTCATCTGCTGTTCCCAGACCTTAGCTATTATAAATAACGTTGCTGTGAACATAGGGGTGCATATATCCTTTCTGATTGGTGTTTCTGAATTCTTAGGATATATTCCTAGAAATGGGATCACTTTGTCAAATGGCAGTTCAATTCAATTTTTAATTATTTGAGGAAATTCCACACTGTTTTTCATAGTGGCTGCACCAGTCTGCATTCCCACCAGCAGTGCACTAAGGTTCCTTTTTTGCACATACTCACCAGCACTTGTTGTTCATTTATTTGTTGATGTAGCCATTCTGGCAGGTGTGAGATGATACCTCATTGTCGTTTTAATTTGCATCTCTCTGATGATTAGTGACATTGAGCATTTTTTCATATGTCTCTTGGCCATTTGTCTGTCCTCTTTGGAGAAGTGTCTATTCAGGTCCTCTGCCCATTTTTAATTGGATTGTTTATCTTCCTTTAGCTGAGTTGTATGAGCGCTTTATATATTTTGGAAATTAACCCCTTATCAGATGTATCCTTGGTAAAGTGGGCTCCCTTTTCATTTTGATGGTGGTTTTGTTTGCTGTGCAGAAGCTTCTTAGTTTAATGTAGTCCCGTTTGTTTATTTTTCTCTTTGTTTCTCTTGCCCTAGGAGCTGTATCAGTGAAAACTCTGCTACGTGATATGTCTGATATTTTGCTTCCTACATTTTCTTCTAGGATTTTAATGGTTTTACAATTTACATTTAAGTCTTTTATCCATTTTGAGTTTATTCTTGTGTATGGTGTAAGTTGGTGGTCTAATTTCATTTTTTTTGGCATATACCTGTCCAATTTTTCCAGCACTGTTTATTGAAGAGACTTGTCTTGACTCCATTGTATGCTCTTGCCTCCTTTGTCAGATATTAATTGAACACAATGGCTTGGGTCAATTTCTGGATTCTCTGTTCTGTTCCATTGATATATATATGCCTGTTCTTGTGCCAATACCAGGCTGTTTTGATTACGGTGGCTTTGTAGTATAACTTAATATCTGGCATTGTGATCCCTCCAACTTTGTTCTTCTTTCTCAAGATTGCTGTGGCTATTCGGGGTCATTTTTAAATTTCATATAAATTTTTGGAGTATTTGTTCTAGATCTGTGAAATATGCTGTTGGTATTTTAATGGGGACTGTACTGAATCTAAAGATTGTTTTGGGTAGTATGGACATTTTAATGGTGTTAGTTCTATGAGTCCATGAACATGGTATGTTCTTCCACTTGTTTATATCTTCTTCTATCTCTTTTTACAACATCCTGTAGTTTCCTGAGTATAGGCCTTTTACCTCCTTAGTTAAGATTATTCTTAAGTATATTAATTTTTGTTGTAATGGTAAATGGGATTTTCTTTTAGTTTCTCTTCCTGAAAGTTCATTATCCTATATAATAAAAGGTTAATATGCAAATTGACCCTAACAGCAGAATGACTAGGAATGACTGGTCACTATGACACACACTGACCACCAGGGGGCAGACGCTCAATGCAGGAGCTGCCCCCTGATGGTCAGTGCGCTCCCACAGGGGGAGCTCTGCTCAGCCACAAGCCAGGCTGATGGCTGCCAGCACAGCGGTGGTGGCGGGAGCCTCTCCTGTCTCCTCAGCAGCGCTAAGGATGTCCGACTGCAGCTTAGGCCTGCTCCCCGCTGGCAAGTGGACATCCCCCGAGGGCTTCCGGGCTGCCAGAGGGATGTCTGTCTGCCGGCTTGGGCCTGATCCCCCGGGAAGTGGGCCTAAGCCAGCAGGTGGACATCCCCCGAGGGGTCCCAGACTGCAAGAGGGCACAGGCCCGGCCGAGGGACCCCCCCCCCAAGTGCACAAATTTTTGTGCACTGGGCCTCTAGTTGGTATATAATAATTCCATCGATTTCTGTATGTTAATTTGTATCCTGCTACATTGCCGAAGTTACTTATTACTAGGTGTACTGGTTAATAATGCAGATTTTATAATCAAAGAAAATACGATAATTTTAAGAGAAACATCAAAAGTGCTTTATTCAAAGTAATATCCATCCTAGCAACACATTTCCCCCATCTTTCAGGTAATTTGTGGGTACCGTCCCAATAGAACTTTTCTTGTTTTGATGCAAACCATTCAGAGACTCAATTTTTCACTTTTTTGTACAATTTGAAGTGCTGCTCAGAAAGTGTGTACCATCGATCAGAACCAGTGGTCATCTGAAGGAGCAAGGTCTGGTGAATATAGCGGGTGGGTTAATACTTCCCAGGCAAGATCTTTTAATGTGTCTTTACCTGGTTTTGAAGAGTGTGATGGTGCATCATATGAAGCAAAATTGCTTTGCCGTGTCTTCTGGCACATTCTGGTCGTTTCACGATCAAAGCATGGTTCAGATTGATTATTTGTTGTCGGTAGTGATTTATTAATGGTGTTTCACCTGGTTTTAGAAGCTCATAATACACCACACCTTCCTGACCCCACCAAATGCAGAGCACTATCTTCTTTCCAAAGCGATTTGGCCTTGCAGTCGATGTTGATGATTGATTTGGATCAACCCATGATTTTGTGCATTTGGGATTCTCAAAAAATAAATCCACTTTTCATTGCCAGTCACAATTGGATGCAAAAAAGACTTTCTTTCGTGCCGTTGAAGCAACATGTTAATGATGACTTTTCCGTTTTCCATTTGTTTTTTGTTCAGTTGATGTGGCACCCATTTTCCTTCCTTTAAAATCTTTTGCATTGCTTGTAAACGATCGGAAATTGTTTGCTAAGCAACATTTAATCTTTCTGCAAGTTGTTTTTGAGTTTGACATGCATCTTCATCCAATAATGCTTGTAATTGTTGGTCTTCAAACTTTTTCGGTTGACCTGGACGTTCTTTGTCTTTCACATCGAAATCATCACTTTTAAAGCATTTAAACCAGTGTTCACAAGTATCTTGAGATGGAGCATGTTCACCATAAGCTTCCTGAAGTATTCAGCAGCACTTTTCTCCAAAACAAAGTAATGAATTAAAACTTCCCGCAAATGCTCTTTTTTTTGGCACAAAATTTGACATTTTTAAGCGTAAAAATATCTATGATGTTAACACCTTCAGAAAATTTGACATATGAAATTTTGAAGCTTGTTGTCAATACAACAAAATAGCATACATATCAAATCTCATATATATCAACATATGTGTAACTCTATCTTTTGAAAAAAAATGCTCATTATTAACGAGCACACCTGGTAAATCTAGTAGTTCTTTGGTGGACTCTTTAGGGTTTTCTATGTACAATATCATATCATCTGCAAATAATGAGAGTTTTACTTCCTCCTTTCCAATTTGGATGCCTTCTTTTATTGTGTATCACTGTGGCTAGGACTCCAGCACTGTGTTGAATAAGTGGTGAAAGTGGACATCCCTGTCTTGTTTTACTGCTTTTAGGTTTTGCCCATTGAGTATAATATTGGCTGTATGTTTGTTATATATGAATTTTATTGGGTTGAGGTATGATCCCTCTATTCTCACTTTACTGAGCGTTTTTATAAAAAACTAGAGGCCCAGTGCACGAAATCATGTACTGGGGGGGTGTCCCCCCGCCCAGATTGTGAGAGGGTGCAGGCCAGGTCGAAGGACCCCACAGGTGCACGATCGGGGCCAGGCAGAGACGCGGGAGGCTGGCAACAGGGGAGGGACCGTGGGAGGGCTCCAGGGTGTGTCCGCCCGTCTCTCTCAGTCCTGATAGGCCAAACCACAGCAGCAAGCTAACCTACCAATTGGAGCATCTGCCCCCTGGTGGTCAGTGCACATCATAGTGACTGGTCAACCAGTCGACTGTCTGCCCCCTGGTGGTCAGTGCACGTCATAGCGAGCAGTTGAGTAGCCTTAGCATATCATTAGTATATTACACTTTGATTGGTTGAACGGACGACCGGACACTTAGCATATTAGGCTTTTATTATATAGGATGGGTGTTGGATTCTGTCTAATGCTTTTCCTGTGTCTATTGATGTGATAATGTGGTTTTTGTCTTTCAATATGTTTATGTGATGTATCACATTTATTTATTTGCAAATATTGTACCAGCCTTGCACCCCTGAAATAAATCACACTTGGCCTGGTGTATGATCTTAATATATCACTGTATCCAATTTGCTAATATTTTGTTGAGGATTTTATCATCTGTGTTCATCAGGGATATTGTCCTGTAATTTTTTTTTTTCTTTGTAGTGTCTTTATCTGGTTTTGGAATTAGTATAATGCTGGCCTTGTAAAAACAGCTTGGAAGTCTTCCTCTTAGATTTTTTGGAATAGTTTGAGGAGGATAGGTGTTAGTTCTTCTTTGAATGTTTGGTAAAACTCCCCTGTGAAGCCATCCGGATTTTGTATGCTGGGCATTTTTTTTTTTTTTACCACTATGTCAATTTCATAATTTATTATCAGCTTATTCAATTTTGGAAGATTGTATTTTTTAAGAATTTGTCCATTTTGCTCAGGTTGTCCAGTTTGTTGGTATATAGTTGTTCATAATATTTTCTTATACTAGTAATCTTTTGTATTTCTGTGGTGTCAGTTTTTACTTCACTGCTTTTGTTTCTGATTTCAATTATTTGGGTCCTCTCTTTTTGTTTCTTTTTTTTCCTTTTTAAATTTTTAAAATTATATTTTTATTGATTTCAGAGAGGAAGAGAGAGAGAAAGAGAGAGATAGAAACATCAGTGATGAGAAAGAACCATTGATCAGCTTCCTCCTGCACGCCCCTTACTGGGGGTTGAGCCCACAACCCAGGCATGTGCCCTTGATCGGAATCAAACCCAGGACCCTTCAGGTGGCAGGCTGACACTCTATCCATTGAGCCGAACCAGCTAGGCCTCTCTTTGTTTCTTGATGAATCTGGTTAAAGGTTCATGAGTCTTATTTATCTTTTCAAAGAACCAGCCCTTGGCTTCATTGATCTTTTATATTGTTTTTTAGTCTCTATGTCATTTATTTCTGCTCTGATCTTTATTATTCCCTTCCTTCTACTTACTTTGGGCTTTTCTTGTCCTTTTCTTTCTAATTCTTTTAGTTGTAGGGTTAGATAGTTTATTAGAATTTTTTTTTTTTTTTTTTTTTTTTTTGCAATAGTCCTGTAGTGTGATGAACTTCCTTCTCAGGACTGCTTTCACTATGTCACATAGATTTTTAGGTTGTTACTAGAGGCCCAGTGCATGAGTTTGTGCACCAGTAGGGTCCCTTGGCCTGGCCTGTGGGGATTGGGCCAAAACTGGCTCTCTGACATCCCGAGTGGTCCCGGATTGTGAGAGGGCACAGGCCAGGCTGAGGGACCCCACTGGTGCACGATTGGGGCCAAGGAGAGACGCAGGAGGTTGGCCAGCCAGGGAGGGACCATGGGAGGGCTCCAGGGCATGTCTGGCTCGTCTCACTCAGTCCTGATTGGCCGGACCCTAGCAGCAAGGTAATCTACTGGTTGGAGCATCTGCCCCCTGGTGGTCCAACCAGTGCACATCATAGTGAGCGGTTGAGTGGCCTTAGCATATAATTAGCATATTACGCTTTGACTGGTTGAATGGCCGACCAGTGGACCAGACACTTAGCATATTAGGCTTTTATTATATGGGATGTGTTCATTTTCATTTGTTTCCAGGAAGGTTTTTATTTGTTTTCCCTTGATCTCATTATTAACCCATTCATTGTTTAATAACATGCTATTTAGCCTCCATGTGTTTGAATGCTTTTGAGTGCTTTTATTATAGTTGGTTACTAGTTTCATGCTCTTGTGATCCAAGAAGATGCTTAATATGTGCCTAGATGTGGGTCTTTCGGGGTTCATCTTGATTGGGACTCTGTGTTTCCTGAACTTAAGTGAATTTTTCCTTCACCAGCTTAGGAAAGTTGTCATTTTCTTCTAACAGGTTCTCTATTCCTTGCTCAGATTCTTCTCCTTTTTTTTCACCCCTGTGATACAGATGTTGTTATATTTCATGTTGTCCCATAGCTCCCTTAGCTATCCTCCTGCTTAAAATTTTTTTTTCTAAGTGCTGCTCTGATTTGGCGATTTTTTTCCTACCTTGTATTCTAATTTACTGATTCGTTCCTCAGCTCCTAATCTACTGTTGTTTCCTTCCAGGGTATTCTTTATTTCAGCTGTGTCATTCTTCATTTTTTGTGGATTCTTATGTATGATTTCTACATCTTTATTCTTGCTTATGAAGTTTCCTTTAAGTTCCTTGTAGTTATAATTAAGTTGCTTGTAGGTCTCACTAAGTTGTTTGAACATCTTTATAACCATTACTTTGAACTCTGATAAATTGCTAGCCTCCTTTTCATTTAGTTTCTTTTCTAGTGATTCCTTCTTTTCTTTCATTTGGGGGTTGTTTTTTTGTGTCCCCATTTTTGCGGTCCTGTCTTCCGGAGCACCGGGTCAGGCATGCCTGGTTGCGGCAGCAGGTCCATGTGTCTGGGTGTGTCAGGTCCCGGCAGCGGGTCTGAGCGTGCCAGGTCCCAGTGGCAGCAGCAGGGCCAGTTATCCAGGGCACCTTGTCAGGCTCACTGGATGGGGGCCTCAGGTCCCTGTGTCTGGGCATGCCGTGGGGCAGGTGCACTGTATCCATACTTTCACCTGCAGACCTCGCAACTACCTCCACCTCCACCAGGGTCATTCTGACATGTAATGAGCTTGGAAAACATCATTGAACAATGTAATGGCACAAACCTTTCTTAGAGCCCTCAAAGAACTGTTTTTGTTGTATTCTTTGTACTAAATGTTGATTTTTAAGTATGCCAACAAACACATTAGGTTTATTTCCACTTTATTTAGTTTGAACTGTAATTCTTTCCTCTCTTTATTTAGCTTATTTGACTTTCTTTTGCTAATTTCTTACATATTTATAAAGTATTATTTACATGCAGTAGAATTACTTGTCTAACACTTATTCTGAGGAATACAAAGGTTTTGCGCTGCCTAGTGATATATTTAAATAGCCGTGTGGAGTAGTCTGAAATGAGGTGCTTAGTGTTGCTTCATGAGGAGCCGTGTGGGATAGACAAACTGCTCCGTGATCAGTCTGCAAAGCTGCTGCCTGCAGTCCTCCTGGGCTTTCCCGACACTGAGATTGGGGATCACAGAGGAGCGACAGAGCTGTGAAGGCCAGCTCCTCACTACACGTGAGTGGAAGGAAACTGTTCAGTTTGGACAGACGCCTGCTCTGGGAGGGGAGGCCGCTGGGATGAGGCAGGCAGCGCCCGTCTGGGCCCTGCACAATCTCTCCAGTTTTCTCTTCTCTTGAGTCTTTGATCACATCACACCCCATAACTTGTTTTCTGTGGATGTGTTTATAAACTTAACATAATACAAGGAAGGTCATTTACAGGCTTCGTTTTTAGGATATACATTATGATGTATTGATAAGTATGGACCTCTGAAATCAGGATATTTGATGAATGTGAGAGCTGTCAGCTCACTTCATGTTATCCCATGTGATTCTGGTAACTGTGGGAATGATGACACCAAATTAACTTCTCACATTTCTCCTGGTTGCAGAGGCACATACAGTGTGAGGTTGGAGTACGTATTCAGTCCCGTCTTGCCTTTCCTGTGTTTCTGAAGGACTGATGGAGTCTGTTCATACCTAATCACTCCAAGCAACGGAAAGGCCTTTTCTAAGGAATTGTAGGGTGAATTGATTTCTAAGGAGTGATAGATCCCTGTGTGCTTCTAAAAATTATGTCATATGTTGAATTTAAAGAAAAAAAAACAAAAAAAGCAAAAATTACTAGTAATAACAGCTGGTACAGAAACAAAACGTTTGCCTATTCTCATTACGCTTTCATCTGTACCATCTGTGACTCTAGTCCAGTAGTTCAATGTGAAAATTAAAAGTTTGTTTTCACTCCTCCACATTTTAAGGTCAGTTTCAATGGCTTTCTTTCTTTGCCTTCAGGATACCTTTGTTTCAATTTAGTCAAAATGTATATCATATCCACACCTAGTGTTATCTTACTCTTAATAGAGTTAAACTCAAGTATTTTTTTGCTTTTCATTTCCAACGTGTGGCTGCCTTGGTAATTCAGATAGCCCCACCCTTTCTGTCCTGCAGCCATTGGTGTTGGTTCAGCAAGGTATGGCCACAGTCTTTGTGGCTCAGAGAGACTAGTGAGCCTGTGAGTGAGCACCCAGCTCTGCAGGGACTGCCTCTCGGGCCTAAAGTGGGGGGTCATGGCACCACCCCAGGGAGCTGGTGTGAGAACTCAGTGAGCTAATGAAGTACTTACAACAGCCCTCCCCTGGCTTGCTGTTGTGCTTTTTCCCAAGGCATCATTATTGCCATGTGGCTGTTCATTGATCTTATGTGAAAAATAAAAAATTCCGCTTCCCCACCATCACCAGAGACAAAGGGAGGGGAGAAAAGGAAGATTGGTTGGTAGGTTGATAGATTTCCTCGACAGCTTTGGCTGCTCCGCTAGACATTGGAAACCCTGAAGGCCAGAGGGGACTTGGAAGGGACAGGAAGAGGCGAATGTTTATGTAACCCGTACATGCTGCTGCTGCACAGGCACAGCACTGAGGAGGCCGTGTGACTTAGTCTTGGCTTGCTCCGTGTAGGACTTTATTGGACGTTTGCTGCATGGGACGGGCGTGCTGTAGGTTATGGGATGGACTCGAATGTGGCGAGGAGCAGGGGCGAAGAGAACGTTCTCCTGGCCTGCCCTCGACATTGGGCTCCCTTTCCCTTTTTCTTTTACAGGCTTATTGGGAGCTTATGTCAGTGGAAACCACAGCTTCTGGCTTGTGTAGTGAGTACACGGTCAGCCAGTGACTGATTTGTATTTCCCAGGCTCCAATGACTGACTCCTCTCAGACACCGAGCTACTTTGTAAGTAGTAAGACTCAACGCGAGTCCATCTGTCGTATTCGCAGCCCCAGCACACCCCCTCGCAGCCTCTGCTCTGGGAGGACCTGTGAGAGGAGAGGTTCTGCACTGGAGAGGATTGGAAGGGAAGCACCCAGACATGTGTCGTGCACCCCAAGTTGGGAGGCCTGTCCTGCTGCTTCGCGTCCTGGAAGCGCAGTCACTGTACAGAAGGTGGCTGGCCAGGCACCAAGGGCTGACTGTGTGGGACATTTACCCGGCAAGGTCATCTTCCTCCCCCGGAGGTGCTGAGACAGACTCAAAAGGCGAGTACGTTCCTGCGGGGACCCCACAATCCCCGGTGCCTGGGCTCCTGGGACCCTGCCCTTTCTCTAAGGTCAGAGCAGACACGTCGGTGGGCTCACGGCTTCCCTGTGTTCTGGGGAAGTCACGTGTGACCTCTCTATCAGGCACTTACTGGCCTTCACAACACCCCGGGGAGGCGGGGGTTGATGTGCTTGTAGGAGTCCTCTAGACCCTAAAGCGAACCCCTTTCTGAGCTGAAGGTAGGATTCTTGGGCAGCCCGACAGCACATCTCCACGGCCCAGCCTGATAGAGGCCTGTCTCGGGGTGACGTCTGCCCTCAAGAGGCCAGCAGTGACTCCCTGGGAAAGTCTCTCCTGTTTGATGAGATTAAAAGTATGGGTGCTGTTTTTCAGACAAGAAAACATAGTGAATATGCCCTCCACACTTTTTTAGTTTTTAATTAGTGATTTAAAATAAAAACCATGTGACATCAGCTGACTGGCCAGGCGTCTCGAGGCTCCCTGGGCCCAGGAGACCCCGCTGCCCCTGAACGTGCAAGCAGGAGGGCAGTCCTGCTCCTCCTGGCCCGCAGCGAGCCTGGGAGCGGGAGCTGCAGGCCCTGAGGAACCTCCCTGGGCACGTCGGCGGCGTGGGCGGCCTCACAGCCACCTCCTCAGGCCAGGCCGGCCCCTTCCAGCTTCTCTCCCTCCACACTGGGCCTGCTCTTCCTTCTAAAGCAGCAGTTCTCAACCTGTGGATCGAGACCCCTTTGGCGGTCAAACGACCCTTTCACAGGGGTCACCAAAGACCATCCTGCATATCAGATATTTACAATACGATTCATAACAGTAGCAACATTACAGTTATGAAGTAGCAATGAAAATAATTTTATCGTTGGGTCACAACATGAGGAACTGTATTTAAAGGGCCAGAAGTTTGAGAACCACTGTTCTAAAGGAAGAGGTTAGTGGAGACTACAACTTCTAATGAACCCCAAATTTAAAATTTTTTAAATAATCTTATTTATAGTTAAGAAAAACAGTGGCTGATAAACATTGTAACTATACCCTTATCTGTCACATTCATAATCATGAACAAAGGTATAAAATATATTTAACCATAAAGTATTAACGTATTTCTCTTGCTGTTTTCGTTACCGCTCAGAGAAGAATCTAGGGAAGAAACAGCTTTTGTGTAATCAGCTGAGCAGCCGCAGGTGCGGTAACGGGAAGGGGATGGACACGAGATACTGTTTCCGTAGTTGTTGGCAGAGCCCTTGTGGCATGGTGCTCCCGACCGCTGGGCTGGTGCACCCGAGTGCTGCCTCTTCCACGGCCTCTCTCTCTCTCTCTCTTTCTCTTCTCCTCGGGGTGCTCCCTGCGACAGGCCCAGATGCTTTCGCTGTTCCATCGACCACGAGCAAGCATTCCGTAGGCCAACCTGCTCATTGCAGTAGGTGTGTGCATGAGTGCACCTACATTTTCATGTGCAACATGAGGACAGAACTAGTATCTGTAAGTGAGGTGGTCCGAGCATACGGCTTACCCGCCAGCTCTTGAAGCCCTGTGCCCACTCCCAGCCCTGACTGTCCTGGGCAAGTGCTTGCTGCCTGTGGAGGCCCGCCGCCCCCCAGGCTTCCTCTATTGCAGCTCTAGGCCAGGGTGTCCTTTGTCGGAAATCCTACCTTGGTAAGAATGCATGCTTTCAGCTTTTCTTATTTTACTAACATTTTGAGGAAGAAAGTATGTACTTTGAGACATAGGACCTTTAAAGACAAAAGTCATAATACAGACTTAAACATTTAAAAATGAAGATTGGTGTCAAGACAGATCACTGGGGGAAGAATAGTCTTTTCAGCTATTGGTTGTCCATCTGCAAAAAGCTAACTTTGAGTCATAGGTCTCACCATGTAAAACAGTGAACTCAAAGCAGACCACAGGCCTAAATGTGACACTTAAAAATATAAAACTTCTACCACAAGATTTAGGAAAACAATCTTTGTACTGGTGAGTTAGAAATGTAAGATTTCTTATATAAGACACCAAAAGCGCAATGCATATGAGAAAAAATGGAAATATTAGATTTGGTCAAAATTAAGAAACCTGTTGTCAAAAGGCACTGTTAAGAGAATAATAGAAAGACAAATCCAAGACTGGGAGGAAATAAGTGCAAGCCATATATCTGAGAAAGGACACATATCTAAAATACATAAAGAACTCTCCAAACTCAATAGTAAGAAAACAAAGCACCTTAATTAAAAAGTCAAGAGCTTTGAGAAGAGACTTCACCAAAGAAGATAGGTGTTCGGCATAGAGGACATGCAGATTGCAGCCACGGGACCCCACTGCTTCCGTAAGCTCCTCTCAGAGTGGCTCACATTACAACGGCTGACTGTGCCCGTGTTGGAAGCACGGGGAGCGTCTGGAACATGGACACTGCAGGTCGGAATGGAAAATGGTACAACTTACTTAGAAGACAACTTGGCTTTCTTCTTTTTTTTTTTTTAAGTTAAGCATACACCAAGATATGATCGCAGTTATACAGGGTGGGGCTTAGGTTCACAGTTGTTCACCTGGAAAATAGTACAGTAACTAATAAATAATAATACAAAGATGAACACTGTGTTTCGTGTACTCACCACTCTACTCCTATTTTTGCCCCACCCTGTATATATGTAAGACACTTACTGTACAGCTGCGGAAATGTCTTCTCATTTCTCTTTTCCATTTTGTAGATGTGCTTAATAGTTCAGCCTGTTCCCTATGGATAGACATTTGGCTTGTGTGTGTTCCTTTGTAGCTACAAATATTGGCACCATGAAAAACTTTGTGACAGAACACTTACTTGTCAGTGTTCGGTAGGACCCTGGCAGCGAGACGGCTGGCAGGAGGGCAGCTGCTCTGAGATCCTGCGGGCCTCCTGTGCAGGGTGTCAGAGCGTGGGCCCAGCAGCCTGACGTAGAGCCATCGTCTGTGCGGGATGTGCCAGTCCTATGTGGAGGGCTTCTTGAGGCTGCATAACTTGCATGTCTCTATAAGCAAAGTTGATAGTTTTCACATGTCTAACGGCCTACAGGGGAGGGAAAACACTTCTACTCTCCTCTCCTTGGTTCTCTGGCTGGGGCCCTGGAAATTTAACTGACAAAAAAAGACAGATTAATGAGAGAAAAAGTTTTTTAACACGTGGAGCACACATGTGCATGGGAGAGGCTCAGTGATGGGTAACCCGAGGAGGGGTTAGAACTTGCGGGCTATGTGCCCTCTTAGGCTAAACAAAGGACAGGGCTGGGGTTTTGGTGGTGGGTGGGTATGGAAGCGTGTGTATGGGCATGTGCGATAACGGGTTATTCAGAAGGGTATGTTCCTCCTGCCGGTGTAAGTCTGTCTTTTCCTGTTGTCCTCTTCCTGGTCCTGGAAAGGGAGACACCTTCCCCAATGACATCTCCTACAGAGGGAGAACCTGGCTCTATCTTCACTCCCCCTGCTGCTCCGCAGGTGCCTGCAGCTCCTCACGTCCCTTGGTCAGAGCAGCAGAGTTGGCACAGCGGCTGCTGGTGCCTCCGGCCATTTGCATTTGAGTTGTCTCTTCATAACTTTCGCCTTTTTTTCCTGATTGTCAGCTTGAGTCATCAGTCTCCATCTATAGTACGTTTGCTTTATATTAAGTAGTACAAGTAGGAAGTGAGAAAATAGTCAGGCACGGAACGCACAGAATAGGAAATGTGGTCAGCAATACGGTAGTAACTATGTATGGTGCAAGGTGGGGACAAGACTTGCTGGGGGTCACTTTGTAAGCTATATAAATGTCTTACCAGTATTCTGTACACCTGGAACTAATATAATATTAATGTCAACTATAGTTGGAAAAAAATGTTTAATTTAAAGAAATAATTACTTCATTGTGATTTTTTTCCCCAATTGCAAATATTTTTTATGTTGACCATTTGTATTCTCATTTGCTTAGGACTCTTCTCCTCTTACCCCCTGAAGTCTCTTTAATGCATTCATCTTTTTTATTACTTACAGATTTTGAGACAGAGACCTAGGTTAGTAACAATTCATCCCATTTTTGTAGTCCTTGGATTTTTTTTTTTTTTAACTTTTACTAGTAGATCTCAATATACTTGGCATTAACCTGCTTTGTGTTGCGAAATGGATGCGGCTTATCCTTTTTCTCCTGTTGCCTTCATCCTTGAGGAAGGTGCTCCCTGGACATGGACTTCGGGGTGGCGCTGGCTTTCTCTGTGGGAGACGCCCACTCTCGTCAGCCCCTGTGCCAGGGAAGGGAGCTCTGGGTCAGCCTTGTCTTTCTGAGGAGCATCCACTTTTCCTTTCCTGCTTTACCTGTCCCCACCTCTGGCTTCCTGGAGTTTCGTTTTCTTTATTAAGGTGCACATTTCATTTTCTTTTTCTTCTAATTCACCGGCACGCTTAATATGGGAATTGTGTCCTTCAGTGTTTTTGGAATTATCCAGCCAGTATCTCTGAAATACTTTCTTTGCCTGTTCCTTCTTTCCTGTCTTCTCAAATTTCTTCTGATCAAATTGATGCTGGACCGGATCACGGTTTTCTCCTGTGTGTGCTGCATCTTGGAGAATTCTTCAGGCCATTTTTCCAGTTTACTTTGTCTGATTTTGCTGTCTTCAGTCTGCTGCCGGATAAATCTGTCAAGTTTCTCATTTTAGTTACTGTGTTTCCCTTTCTAGAAATGTTTGGTTTATTTTAAAATAGGTTATGTCACTTTTCCTAGTTTCCTGTGGATATGTTCAAACTGACCATGTTTATCATCCCAGTCAGGCTGTCCTGACGGCTCAGAGGCTGCATCTCAGCGAGCCTGCAGTCACGAGGTAAACATCGTGGTTTTAAAATGTAGATCTGGTTATGCATTTCTCAAGTCTGTGTGGGTATTTTCATTGTTTCCGGTGGTTCTTTTTCTTGTCTCTTTTCTTTTTGTATCTGAATATCTTTGGCTGTTTGCTGGCCATTCCCGTGAGTGGGCTCTGGTGGCAGTGAACGTGCCCTCCCCCAGAGAATCTGCATCAGCTCTGCCATCTGCCGGAGGGCAGTGCCGGTGTGACCCCTCAGATCACAGTCCTTCAGTCCACGGGTGCCCAGGTTCTGTGCCACTGTCACCCAGAACCACATGTGGCAGCTCTGCAGCCATAATGTCCAGGGAGTCTGTCTTTCCTTCCCCCTCCCTCTTGCTCTGTTCAGCACCCAGGCCAGCTTCTGCCGGGCCCTTTGTGCTTACGAGGACGGAGGTCTGGTTTACTGTACCTCCCCTTGGAACAGAGCCTCTGCGATTCCGCCTGCGTAGAGGGTAGGTTTCCTCTGCCCTCCCTGTCTTCACCAGCCTCGGCCCTGACTTCTGTTCCCCATCCCTGTGACTCACACCTTGAAACAGGTCTTGTACTTCACCCTGCAACACACATGACTTCACCCTGCAACATACATGACTTCACCCTGCAACACACATGACTTCACCCTGCAACATACATGACTTCACCCTGAGACATACATGACTTGGGGCTCTGTTTACTTATGAGGTTCCTAGGAACTCCTTGCTATTCTTTTAACTTTTTATTTTTTTTACTTTAAATCCTGAAACCCAACGTTTTTGTTAGTTCATTTTCAGTAGAAGATATATCTGATCCAAATAACTAGTCTCTATCTTGAAACTGTAGTCAGCCTGTTAGACTTTTTATTTTTTTTAATTAAATTTATAGATGCATTTTAGAAGGGTTGAGATATACCCCATATTAGGTACTTTCTCTTAAGTCAGTTTTAGAAGTTTTATCTTTTATCTAGTTTATTTCACATTTCACTTACCATTTATCATATCTGTATGTTTTTAATTTTGAAACATAATGGTTTTGGAGACTATTTTGTTTGCTATCTTAATTACTTTGTAGACAAAGAGTATAGACTGCCTAGTATAAATTGCTTTGTCTTTCTTAAGATTTTCTCTGTGACCCAGCACACAGCTAGTTTTCACACATGTTGGATATGTATTTGAAAGCAGTGGCTGGGGGGTTCTTTAGGTCAAAGTTGTTATTTGTATTTTTCCAATTATCTGTGTCAGGGTGAGGAAACGCTTTCAATGCGGGACGAGCTGTCAGCTCATCAGGCCTCGCGGGCCGGGCGTCCTGACTGCTGGGCGGGCTGCTTCCCCTCGCTGCTGGCTGCCGGGGGCCTGGGTCCACGCTCCGTGGCTCACGGTGGGGCTCACTCTATATTCCCAGGACGCACCTCAGGAAAAACGAAACAGAGACAGCAGCCTCTTTCGGGGATTGCTCCCTGAGGGAGTTCTGTCTGTGTCCAGCTATCAGTTGCCACAAAATGCTGTGTAACAATCCACTGGAAAGCCAGGGGCTCCGCCACTGTTTGTGTAGCTCCCGTGCCTCCCGGGAGGGATTTCGGTGGCCAGCACTGCCCGGCCGTCCGGCTGCGTGTTCCATAGCAGCTGCCCTGGCTCCTCCAGGACGGACCCTGGGTGAGCAGGTGGCCCGGCCTCCCCGCCCTGCGGGAAGCCCCCTTCCTGTCCTCTGCTCGGCAGCCCGAGGGCCAGGCTTTCTGTTCACTTGGGTGCACTTATTAGAAACGTATTCTACACCATTCTTGGTTTTAATCCAAAATTGACTTGTATTTCTTTGTTTTGAGGGTAAAGTTTTCAGAATTATGAGAAATGTAAGAATAGAAAAACAATTATTTTATAACCAATATTTTCCTTCCCCTAAAACAGATGCTTTTTCAACCTGAAGTATCTCTTGTGTCTTATTTTGATAAACCATTTACTGAAATCAAAATAATAACACAGATCAGTTTAGTTTCCTTAAAATCAGTTCTCTTAAATGGAATGTGCGATGTGGCTACCAGATAGACAGGCAAACACCATCTTTCCCCGTCCGACCCTCACCACCGGCTTCTGGTGCCCATCTGCACCACTCTGCTTCCGGTGTCCGCCCTCACCACTCTGCTTCCGGCGTCCGCCCTCACCACTGTGCTTCCGGTGTCCGCCCTAACCACTCTGCTTCCGGCGTCTATCTGTACCACAAAATGACCGGGCCATGGGGAAGCCCCAGTGTCCCCAAGATTGCCTTAAAGGAAAGGACCCCCAAGTGAGCACACGGGGCCTCGGCGCAGAAGTGGAACGGGCTCCTGACTCGGAGAGAGAGGTGCCGGTGCCAGTCGCTCTCACCCGCTGAGGCTGCCCTTGGTCCCGTGGAGGGACAGGTGTTGCTGTGGGTGCCGGCCAGGCAGTTCTGCAAACAGTCCCGGTTCTCAGTTCCAGGTGGCAAACAAAAGATGGGCTTCCCCAGAGTGAGACAAATCCAGGATAAAACACAAACTGGCCACACAAGGAAACTGAAGAGGTACAGGAAGGGCTGCTGACCAGGACGCAGGCAACCTCACCGCATGGCCACCAGCAGAGGGAAGACAGGGCTCTCTGTGGGTGAGGCTGCACCCTGAAGCAGGCCATCCTGCCCCGCACGTTCAGAAAATGGGGAGCCTTTCCTTCTCTGAGGTTTTTAGAATAATTTAGAGGATAAGTGGTAATTCTTCTTTGAATGTTTGTTAAAATTTACCTGTGAAGCCATCTGATCCAGGACTTCTGTTTGTTGGGAGAATTTTGATTACTGATTCGATGCTGTTAGTAGTCATTCAGATTTCTTGTTATTGTAATTGCTGTTCTGTTAATACCATACAGGAACATTTTAGAAGTGCATCCTGGATGGTTTATAAGTTAGCCTCGCTTGGAAAGGCAGCAGGTGTGGGAATGTGTTGTGGTTGGGGAGATTTTAGTTGTTTTGTCGTGTGCATTTGTTTTGTTTTGCTTTGAGTGTGGGAAGAAGAGTATTTGTTTTTGACTGTTTTTTTTTCTTGCGACATGACTTACAATTATGAAAAACTGCCTGGATGTTGGATATGTTTCACAAAAATAATTTGTTTCCAGTTAGAGTTGCTTCATCTTACTTGAATGTGCTCTGGGGAATGGCTCGTCCCACTGTCTTGATGTGAAACAGTTGTTGACTAGTTCCCTGAGTAACAAAATGTCATGCAGTTGCTGCGCACCCCCCCTCCCCCCCGCCGCCAGCTGCAGTTCCGCTTTTTGCAGTTTCAGTTACCTGCAGTCACCATGCATCAAATGAAAAATTCCTGAAAGAAGCAATTCATAAGTTTTAAATTGTGCACCGTACTGAGTAGCATGATGAAATCTCATGTCGTCCGCTCTGTCCAACGCAGGTTGGAAATCATCCTTTGTCTGTTGTCTCCATGTCATACAGGCTCCTCGCCTATTGATCACTTAGTAGTGTCTCGGTTAGCAGACCTGCCGTCAAGGCATTGTGGTGCTGTATCCAGTCACCTTTACTTGTTTCTGCCACATTCACTAACTTTTTATAGATATTGTTGTGATTGTTCCATTTTATTATTAGTTATTGTTGTTAATCTCTTACTCTGCCTACTTTATAAATTAAACTTTGTCATTGGTTTGCATGTATAGGAAAACATAGTCTGTCTAGGGTTCGGTACTACCCACAGTTGCAGGCATCCACTGGGGGCCCTGGAGCATGTCCCCGTGGGTAAGGGGAGACGACTACTGTGCTTGCGTTTCACAGATGTTTGGTCATTCTCCCAATGAGTAATGCTAACTGGTTTGTAGTTTTAGTCACTGAAATATCATGCTTGTTTCATTTTGCTCATTTTGCTGTTTGTTTTAAAAAAGAAAATCTCCTCTTCTGTAAAGGAGATCCCAGAAAGTGCCAGGGTGGAGGCACGGCCACACTGGCCCAGGCACCCTGCTCTCAAGGGGACCACATCCTCCTGCCACTGGCCATCCCTGCCACGACGCCCTAGTGGGGTGAGCACGCGCTCAGGCAGAGGTGGGCAGCATCTGAAGCAGGGAGTGCGGGGAGAAGACCTGCTGCCAAAGTGGAAGGTTGGCAGAAGTTTGTGTGTCTATTATTTTTTTAAGGTTTTATTTTTCAATTACAGAGGACATACAGTATTATAGTAGTTTCAGGTGTACACCATAGTGGTCAGACATTTATATAACGTATGAAGTGACTGCCCGGTGAGTCTGGTACCCACCTGGCACCGCACACAGTTCTTACAGTATTACTGGTTCCATTCCCTGTGCTGCACTTACATCCCCTTGGCTGTCTGTAAAGGCCGGTTTGTACTTTGTAATCCCTTCACCTTTGCACCCAGCCCCCAGCCACTCAGATTGCTCTCTATATCCAGGAGTTTGTTTCTGTTTTGTTTGTTCTTTTATTTTGTTTATTAGATTTCACATAAAAGTGAAATCATGTAGTATTTGTCTTTATCTGACTTATTTTACTTAGCATAATACCCTCTAGGTCCATCCATGTTGTAAATGGTAAGATTTCATTCTTTTTTATGGCCGAGTAATTCCATTGTGTGTATGTACCATCTCTTTCTTACTCAGTTGTCTATAGATGGACACTGTGGTTGCTCCCATAGCTTGGCTATCCTATCTAATAAAGACGGAATATGCAAATTGACCATCACTTAGCGACAAAGATGGTGGCACCCACAGCCAATAAGGAGGGAATATGCAAATTAATGCAACAAAGATGGCAGCGGCCAGCCCAGAGGCAGCTCCCAGCTCCAGTGCGAAGGCGGGAGGCGGCAGCTGGAGCGAAGGCCTGGGTCCTGGGTGCCAGAGGGAAACTGGTGCTGGCAGCCAGGGGAAGGAAGGGCCTATTCTTGCATGAATCTTTGTGCATCAGGCCTCTAGTTCTAAGTAATGCTGCAGTGAAGATAAGGGTGCAGGTATCATTTGGAATTAGTGTTTTGGATTTCTTTGGATAAATACCCAGTAGTAGGATTGCTGGGTCATAAAGTAGTTCTGTTTTTAATTTTTTAAGGGACCCCCATACTGTTTTTCCACAGTGGCTGCATTCCCACCAACAGTTTCTTTTCTTCACATCCTGGCCTGCACTTATTTGTTGATTTATTGATGATAGCCATTCTGACAGATGTAAGGTGATGTCTGATTGTGGTTTTAATGTGCATTTCTCTGATGATGAGCATCTTTTCATATGTCTGTTGGCTATCTGTATGTCCTATTCAGGTCCTTTGCCCATTTTTTAATCAGATTTTTTGGGGTGTTAAACTGTATGAGTTCTTTATACATTTTGGATGTTAACCCCTTGTCTGATATATTATTGGTGAATGTATTCTTTTCAATAGGTTGTCTTCATTTTATTGATGGTTTCCTTCATTGTGCAAAAACTCTTTAGTTTGATGAAGTCCCATTTGTTTATTTTTTTGTTTGTTTCCCTTGCTCGAGGAGACATATCCAAAAAAACATTACTAAGCAATGTCAGAGAGTTTATTGCTTATGTTTTCTTCTAGGAGTTTAAGGTTTGGGTCTTACATTTATGTCTTTAATACATTTTGACTTAATTCTTGTATACGGTGTAAGAAACTGGTCTAGTTTTATTTTTATGCATGTATCTGCCCAGTTTCACCCAACACCATTTATTGAAGATACTATTCTACCACATTGTATATTTTTGCCTCTTTTATCATAGACCAGTTGAAAATATAGGTGTGGATTTATTTCTGGGTTCTCTCTTCTGTTCTGATCTATTTGTGTGTTTTTGTAATTGTACCAGGCTGTTTTGATTACTATAGCCTTGTAGTATAGTTTGATATCAGGTACCTCCAACTTTGTTTTTTCTCTGGACTGCTTTAGCTATTAGTTCTTCAATGTAAGGTTTAGGATTGTTTGTTAGGACTGTGAAAAATTACATTGGCATTTTTCTAGGAATTGCATTGAATCTATAGATTGCTTTGTGTGTGGTGTGGACATTTTAACAGTGTTGATTCTTCCTATCCATGAGCACAGTATATGCTTCCATTTATTTTTATTTTTTCAAATTTCTTTTTCAATGTTTTATAGTTTTCTGAGAACAGGTCTTTTACCTACATAGTTAAACTTATTTCTATGTGTGTTATTCTTTCTGATGCAATTGTAAATGGGGTTTTTTAAAATCTTTATTGTTGAGAGT
>NW_005371038.1:1995979-2002165 GCF_000412655.1 Myotis brandtii | reverse complement strand
ATGGCCTCCCACCCACCCACCCTCCCCTGCTTTCCCTCCAAGATTCTGCACTCTGTTCCATGCTTCCATATCTCTGGATCCACTCCATTCATCACTTTAATTTTGTTCATTAGATTCCACATATGAGTGAGATCATACGATACTTGCCTTTCTCTGACTGGCTTATTTCACTTAGCATGATACTCTCCAGGTCCCTCCATGCTGTCTCAAAGGGTAAGAGGTCCTTCTTTTTTACTGCTGCATATTATTCCATGGTATAAGTGTACCATAGCTTTAGTATCCACTTGTCTACTGATAGGCATTTGGGCTGTTTCCAGATCTTAGCTATTGTTAATTGTGCTGCTATGAACATAGGGGTGCATATATCCTTTCTGACTGGTGTTTTGGGTTTCTTAGGATATATTCCTAGAAGTGGAACCACTGGGTCAAATGGCAATTCCATATTTAATTTTTTGAGGAAACCTCATACTATTTTCCATAATGGCTGCACCAGTCTGCATTCCCACCATCAGTGTACTAGGGTTCCCTCTTCTCCACATCCTCGCCAGCATGTTGATTTGTTGATGGTAGCCATTCTGACAGGTGTGAGGTGATACCTCATTGTTGTTTTAACTTGCATCTCTCTGATGATCAGTGACTTTGAGCATTTTTTCATCTGTCTCTTGGCCATCTGTATGTCCACTTTGGAGAGGAGGCTATTTAGATCCTTTGCCCATTTTTTAATTGGATTGTTTGTCTTCCTTTTGTTAACATGTATGAGTTCATTATATATTTTGGATATTAACCGGAAGTCCTAGCTATAGTGATCAGACAGGAAGAAGAAATAAAAGGCATCCAAATTGGAAAGGAGGAAGTAAAATTTCATTATTTGCAGATGACATGATATTGTACATAGAAAACGCTAAAGAATCTACCAAAACACTACTAAATTTAATAAATGAATTTGGCAATTTAGCAGGATACAAAATCACCCAAAAATTGATGACTTTTTTATATTCTAATAATGAATTGTCAGAACGAGAAACTAAACAAACAATCCCATTTACCATTGCAACAAAAAAAAATTAAGATAGTTAGGAATAAACTTAACCAAGGAGGTAAAAGACTTGTACTCTGAAAACTACAGGATTTTAAAAAAAGAGATAGAGGAAGACATAAACAAGTGGAAGAATATACCATCTTCATGGATTGGTGGAATTAACATCATTAAAATGTCCATACTACCCAAAGCAATCTACGGATTCAATGCCATCCCTATTAAAATACCAATAGCATATTTCACAGATCTAGAACAAATACTCCAAAAATTTATATGGAATGTAAAACCCCGAATAGCTGCAGAAATTTTGAGAAAGAAAAGCAAAGTTGGAGGAATCACAATATCAGATATCAAGCTATATTACAAAGCCCCTGTAATCAAAAAAGCCTGATACTGGCACAAGAACAGGCATATAGACCAATGGAACAGAACAGAAACTGCAGAAATCAACCTAAGCCATTATGCTCAGTTAATATTTGACAAAGGAGGCAAGAGTACTAGTATACAGTGAAATCAAGACAGTTTCTTTAATAAATGGTGTTGGGAAAATTGGACAGATACATGCAAAAAAAAGAAACTAGACCACAACTTACACCATACACAAGAGTAAACTCAAAATGGATAAAAGACATACATGTAAGTCAGGAAACCATAAAAATCCTAGAAGAAACCATAGGCAGCCAAATCTCAGACATCTCTCGTAGCAATATGTTTATGGATACATCTCTTAGGACAATGGAAACTGAGAGAATAAACAAATGGGACTACATCAAAGTAAAAAGCTTCTGCACAGCAAAAGAAACCATCAACAAAATGAAAAGGGAGCCCACTGTATGGGAGAACATATTTGACAATGTGATTGTTTTTCTTTCTAATAGTTCCTTATTGGTGTATAAAATGCAATTAATTTCTCATTATTAATTTTGTTTTCTGCTTATTTATTAATTTTAATAGGTTTTTTTTTAATTTGGTGGATTCTTTAGGGTTCTCTCTATATAGCATCTTGTCATCTGCAAATTGTAACAGTTTTACTTCTTCCTTTTCCAATTTGGATGCCTTTTATTTCTTTTTTCTTCTTTTTTTTTAAAATATATTTTTATTGATTTCAGAGAGGAAGTAGAGGGAGAGAGATATAGAAACATCAATGATGAGAGAGAATCATTGATCGGCTGCCTCCTGCATGCCCCCTAATGGGGATTGAGCCCGCAACCCAGGCATGTGCCCTTGACTGGAATCGAGGCCCAGAACCCTTCAATCCAAAGGCCGATGCTCTATCCACTGAGCCAAACCAGCTAGGGTTCTTTTTTTTTTCTGATTTCTGTGGCTAGGACTTCCAATATTATGTTGAAGAAAAGTGGTGAAAGTGGACCATCTTGTCTTTTTGTCTTGTTCCTGATCTTAAAATAAAGCACTTTTAGTTTTTCCCCATTGAATATGATATTGGCTATGAGTTTGTCATATATGACCTTTATTATGTTGAGTAATGTTCTCTCTATTCCCACTTTGTTGAAAGTTTTTATCATAATGGATGCTGGATTTTGTCAAATGCTTTTACTGTATCTATTAATATGAGCATATGATTTTTAGTGATGTTGTTTGTGTGTTTTATCACATAAATTGACTTGCAGATATTGAACCAACCTTGCATTCCAGGAATAAATTACACTTGATTATAGTGCATGTTCTTTTTCATGTATTGCTGAATTCAGTTTGCTAATATAAAATTTTTTTTATTTTTCCTCACCCAAGGATATATTTTATTGATTTTAAAGAGAGAGGAAAGGATGTGAGAGAGACATTGATCAGTTGCCTTCTCCTGTACATGCCCCAACCAGGGACTGAGCCCACAGCGTAGGTATATGCT
Organism: Myotis brandtii; assembly: GCF_000412655.1. Taxonomy (NCBI): domain Eukaryota; kingdom Metazoa; phylum Chordata; class Mammalia; order Chiroptera; family Vespertilionidae; genus Myotis; species Myotis brandtii. The sequence continues at coordinate 1,999,262 of NW_005371038.1, read as the reverse complement.
CTGACAGAGAATCGAGCCTGCAACCTTTTTGGTGTATGAAATAATGGTCCAACCAACTGAGCTGGCCAGAGCCACCTTGCTAATACTTTTTAAAGATTGTTGCATCTATTTTCATTAAGGATATTGCCTTATAATGTTCTTTTTGTTTTTGTAATGTGTTTGGTTTTGGTATTAGAGTAATGCTGATCTTGTAAAATGAGCTTTGGAGCCTTTCCTTCTCTTTGGTTTTGGAATAATTTCAAAGAATAGGTGTTAATTCTTCTTTGAATGTTTGGTGAAATTTACCCGTGAAGCTCTTTGATCCAGGACTTTTGTTTGTTGGGAGGTGTTTGATTACTGATTCGATTTTGTTAGTAGTCATTCAGATTTTTTGTTTCTTCATGATTCAGTCTTGGAAGATTGTATATTTCTAGTAATTTATCCATTTCTTCAAGATTGCCCAATTATTTTGCATATAAATTGTTCATAGTAATTTCTTATAATCATTAGTTACTTCTGCTTTTTTCATTTCAATTTTCTGGTTTTTCAAAGAAGGATAATAATAATAGTGGCCCCATAGGATTCCTGCAAAAATTATAAGATGTGTTAAATTACATAATACACAGTGAGTTCTCAGTAAATGGTGGTTTGTTTGTTTTTTAATCCTCACCTGAGGATATTTTTCCATTGCTTTGCAGAGAGAGTGGAAGGGAGGGAGGGAGGAGGATGAGAGAGAGAAAGAGAGAGACAGGGAGAGGGAAAGAGAGAAACATTGATGTGAGAGAGACACATCAATTGGTCGCCTCCTGCACGCACCCTGACCTTGCCCGGGGTTCGAGCCTGCAACTGAGGTATGTGCCCTTGACCAGAATCAAACCTGAGATCCTTCAGTCCATGGGCGGAAGCTCTAACCCCACAAAGCAAAACCAGCCAGGCCCAGAATCCGCAAATTTTTATTATGTGACATGCTTTTGATAAGGAAAATAAAAAGCATTTAAAACTTCATGTGCAGTCCATAGCTTAGTCATTATTAATATTTCCAAATAGTCTGACATACGGTGTTTTTAACAATAAGATTTTGCTGTGATTTTACTTATTCATGTATCTTGTGTTATACAGAGAGAAAACATCTGGATATTGAATATTTTCCACTTATCTGCCCTTTACTACCCTCACTTAATGAAAACATAAAACACCAAGGTTTAATTTTATGACATACAGTCCGCCTGTGTGCTCTTTTGGAAAGATGACATGAAACCAGGGCACCTGGACCCTGTTGTGTGGTTCACTTCCCTCCTGATAGTGTTGGCAAAGGCTGTGTTTCCCGAGGCCTGCTTTCCAGAGGGGCTTCTTCAATAGTACACGCTTTTCACTCTCCCTCTCTGTTATTTTTAAAAGATGAAGAGTTAACATGTTTGTCCAGCTCCTTGATTTTGAAAGAATGAAAGATGATTTTGAAGTTTTGGAAAACACTCTCTGAGTGTGACCTGGGCAGTACCTTTTTGAGAAAGGCCAGATGGGCAGAAGAAAAGACCTTTACGGGGTATGTTGCTGAGTCAGCTTCAGTCCCGTATCGGCAGCCTCCACTGCTCACAGCCATGTGCCGCACCCACAGAGCCTGGTCGTCCTGACGGGAAGTCACTTCTCGGGGGGCTATGAGCAGACTGGCTCCGTCCTGTGCACGCTGTGTCGAATTGCTCACCTAGGGAGGAGCACCTGCCCTCTGAAGAGGCAGCCCTGTGTTGTGCTCGTGTGGGGAGGACCGAGAGGGTCTGCCCCCCACAGGAGGGTGAGCATTAGGGACCCGGAGCCAGAAGGCCCAGCCACACCACTCCTGGGTTCCTGACCCAAAACTGAAAGAATAAATGTGTGTTCTTTTAAGCCACTGAGCTTCGGGGTGGCTTACAGTGCACATTAAGTAACTGAAACAGTGCTTCTTGTTTAATCATTAGAGATGGGGAAACAGTTTCTTCCTAAAGCCCAGACTGCGTGGTTCCTGTGCTACCATAGTCACCACCTGTTTGGTTAGGTAATAGTATTGCATAATTCTTTTCAGGTTTTAAAAGATTTTTTTTAAAAGTTTAAAACGGTAGATAGAACTCATAAAGGGTTAGAATTCCTTCATATCTATAGATAAGATGTTGTTAAATTTGCTAACTCATTTCAGCATTTGTATGCTTCATCCAGTGATGTGATGTTAAACATGAGAAATACCACTGTATTAAACAGAACTAATCAAGAATTTTCTTTAAAGCTCTTAGGAATATACACATATGTAGACCTACTCATATTCATTTGATACCATGATTACATACATCTATAATAATAAAAGCATAATATGCTAATTAGACCGGACGTCCTTCTGGACGAAGCCGGGGCTGTGAGGGAAGCCCGGGTCCCGGGTGCCAGAGGGAAGCCGGTGCCGGCAGTCTCGGGAAGGAAGGCCTACTCCTGCATGAATTTCGTGCATCGGGCCTCTAGTATATTTGTAAGTAATCTAAAAAGGCAGCAATAGTAATTTGTGAATGTATACCACTAGATAGAAATCAGAATACAGAAGAGTCCATTGAATCACTTCCATTCATTTTATTTTCTCTGGGAAGTTACTGTATTTAACTTCAAGCCTGCCTGGGGTGGGATTATGTTGAAGGCTGTGCGAAAGATCCCCGTTTTGATCCAGTTTGCAGATACCCACTTCCCTTGCATTTGGCGCATCTGTATTGTAAGAATGGATGAATCATTGGTTTCCGGAAGTCTCCCTTGTCCTCATTTTGGCACGACAGGTTACCTAGACCATGGCACCTAGGCTGTTGCTGGGCATGCAGACATGCACCCCAGCGGCATCGCTGACTAAGATGCTGTGAGGGTTGAAGTGAACTATACAGAGCTTAACAGGGTTTCTTTGGTTTTGCAACAGAAACAAACATCATGATCAAAAAGGAGCTCCTGGGAGGCTTTGGAGCAGGAGAGCAGGCTTGACGTCCACACCATGGCTTCTGGCCACGTGCTGTTCACATTTAACTTGATTAACATTTACCAACTAGCCACTTTTCAAGTCGTCACATGTGGCTAGTGGCTCCCTCCCATGTCGGGCAGCCCGGACACAGGCCATGTCCACCCTCAGAGGAAGTGTGATCTGGCTGCACAGTTTCACACAGGCTTGCCGAAGTCTTTGCTTGAACTGCTGAAGCCAGCCATTTCCTTCGTCCTCCCATTGCTCCTCAAGACGCGGCTGCAAGAGAGGCCTGACTCTGGCCAAGGCCATTTGCCTGGGCTGTGCTGGGGGGGGGGGGGGGGACGCAAA
>NW_005371038.1:1990795-1995916 GCF_000412655.1 Myotis brandtii | reverse complement strand
GGGGGGGGGGGGGGGGGGGGGGGGGGGTGCGCTCTAGCAGGAGCAGCCAGGGTAGATGGCAGGGGAACAAGGAGTGCTGGTGGGCCGTTTTAATTAGATTTTACCTTTCATCTGGATATGACAATATATTTTTCAGAAATTAAAAAAAAGATAGAGCAATGCCTCAGCAAATATTTATTGTGAAAAGCGCATGTTCATATGTTTAAATAAATATAATTTTGTACTTAATGAATAATACTTTGGTATATCTCTTTCTCTATCAGTGAAGGGGATAGAAGTCAAGAACACTTCCTGTAATAAATGCTAATGAAAGCTGTATCACAGAAGTTCTACTCTTGCCTCTCAGCTCATTTTGATTTGGAGCAAAATGTTTATGCTCAATCTTTTTAACCTTGCCCTAACTCTTAAATGTTGCTAAGCTTTTGCTGATGCTCCTTTTGCATAAGCCACATAGAGGTCAAGCTGATGTATCCAGGTAGGTTCTGCTGGGCTTACCCCGTTAGGTTTTCCTCCTCACTTAATTCCTGTCCCGTTTCTCTCCCTCTCCTTCTCCTTCCCTCCCCCCTTCTTCCCTCTGTCCCCCTCCCTCCCTCGCCCTGTGTGTATGTTTCCTCATTGCTTTACAACATCCTACAAAGCCTCAGGGAATAGAAAGTATTACAACACTTTAAACATTGGTCACAGATTGAAGGGTAAATATTTTTATGCTTTTTGCATGATTGTGACACTCTATTAGGAGACCAGTAAGTATGCCATGTTTGTTCATGTAGCACAGTCCTCTCTGACCCTGGGGTTTCATTGTGAAAGGAAGTCAGTTTTGTGAGCATCTGGCCCAGATTGAGGAAGACAGCGCTTGCCCCATGCCCTCTGGTAGACGCCACAGCGACCAGGCGCAGGAGCACTGGGACCCATAGCCCGCGGTTCTGCAGCGTTCCCTCCATGGCTCTAGGAAAAATGACTAACCTTAGTGGGCCTCTCTGTTCATGAGGGGAATTTACAAGTAATTCAAAGGTGACATTGACTTGTAGAAATCGGAGATCACTTCTGATCCTATCAGCAGATGCCCCTAATGCAGTAGCTACATAACTTTCAGCTTCAAGTGTTTGCTGTCAGGGTCCCCCTTTGTTACATGGCTTCCTTTTTCATGAAGTCATAAGAAAAGGGAAACATTAAGGCTAAAAGAGAACCCCCTCAAAATAAAAACAAAACACATTGCCATCTTCTCCCTTGTAAATATTACGAAAACCTAATTTATAATCCAAAGCCATAGTTATGTTCTGTGACTTACATTTTACATTGTAATTGTCAAATGTCAAACAAGGCTTGTTTTTTAAATTATTTAAATACAGACAAATATAACAAAAGGAAAGTAGTGTCTGAGTGTGGGATGGCTGCCGCCCGTCCCATGCCCAGGGGGCCTATGTGAGGCGAGGCGCGAGGCGGCAGGAGCAGGAGGAGCAGGAGGAGCAGGGAGACTGGAGGCCGGGCCTCCCACTGCTTGCCTTCCCGGCACAAACCAGGTGCTGCGTTGAAGCCGCTGTTGAGCAGAGGTGGCTGCTTTACATTTGTTGCAAGTGGTGTAAGCCCAGGACACCATTACCGGGGTGCGGGATGTGAACGGGAACATGACATTTCAAACCCAAAAAGTACGTAAGCATAAAACATTTGTTACGCAATTAAAACAGTGCTAGCCATTTCGTTTCCCCGTAGTAGTCGAGCCCCAGTTGTATTTCCTCTGCTGCGCCAGAACACTCGGCACGAAGCTGGCCTTGCCCCTCCAGGAGCCGCATGGGAGCCAGGTCTGAGCAGGAGGTGGAAGCGAAGTTGTTGGCTGGGACTTGATCAGCACCCTCTGCCCTTCCCCTTCTTCCTTCCTGCTGCCAGGTGCAGACATGCTGGCAAGGCTGCGGCAGGCCCTTTAGACTGCGCTGACCTGGAGAACAGAAACCAGGCCGAGGGCAGCGAGGACATGAGAGGACGGCCATCGGGATCTCATGCAGCCCCGGCCTTGAGAACACTGATCCCAGAATTTTGTGGTCGACACGTAAAGTTTCAAGGAAGTGGTTGAATCAGTAAAACTGTAGATCTTGTTGGAGACGCTGAGTATACAGGTGGGCGGTGGCAGGTGAGGATTTGGTGGCGTCACCTAGCGCGGCTCACTGCCAGCTACCTCCACGCCCTCTGTGATGCTCGCTCGATGCTCCTCATCTGTTGGGAAGCAGGTGCGGAACATGCCTGCGAGCTCACAGCCACGGAGTGAGCGTGCTCATGCGGTGAGCCGTGTCAGGGGTCAGATGCTGCTCTACTGAGGAGTAGGGCTCGACGCGGCTGCTGGGGCTGGGAGGGGATTCATTTTCTATTCAAGGGTTTTAAACACAGAAAACCTGTCCCGGGAACTGTGCTAAACCCTTCTTACAGGCCAGTCGAGCTATCCCCAGGGCTGAAGTTCAGCTCTCTGTGATTGTATCGGCAGAAGTCTCTTCCTCCTTCCCGTCTGAGCCCAGTGCCCCCCCCCCCCCCCCCCCCCCAATGCCCTGGGCTTCCACATCACCCACAGCATCTCCGTTCTGAATCTAGACTTCCTACCCCTCACGGCAGCATCCGCACCTTCCAGCTCTCCTGACCTCACTGAACCATCACGTCCATGGACACGCTCACTAGCCACGCCCTCCTCTCCCTGCCCAGCGGAGGCCTTTAGGATCCTTTGTGATGATGACTTCCTTAAAAATGACTGACTGCCTCACACCCACCTCCTGGGGGAATTGTGAGGGTTAAATGAGCAAGTTAATACGCAGGAAATGTCTGCTCAGTAAATGTCAACTCTTGCCATTACTTGGCTTCTCCCCTCTTCCTTTCTTGTCCAGCGAAGTTGCAGCATATCTGCCTATTCCGTGCTGACTCAGCTCAGGACCACAAATCTCAAATGTGCAATTCATCCTGCCCAGGAGTCCTGCCATACTTCTCCAATGTGTTTGCCTTCCACTCTTCGAAACGTGTGTCCAGATCTCCTTCCTCAATCCGTCTGTACTCCCAGGCGTTTTTGGTACAAATAACGGGAACCCCATTCCAGGTAGCTTAGGCATAAGGAAATACCTCATAATACCACAGACTGCGGCAGTGCCAGGACTGAAAGTTCAGCAGCTCAGTGATGTCTTCCTGCACCATCTTCAGTTTTCGATTCACCTTCTGCTGGCTTCCCTCTCAGACATGAGGTGGCTGCCATGCTCCAGGTGTCCCGTGTAGACGTGACCGCATTGAGGAAGAAGCCTGCCTGTTCCTGGGTGTCTTCCTTTCAGTGAGGAGGTCTTTCCTGGGAGACCCTGGGGGATGTGGGGGTCAGTGTCCGGAAGTGGTTGGCTGCAGCTGAGCACCACCTCCCCTGCTCTCTGCCACCGCGGTCCACGTAGGGGGCACTGCGCAGGCTCTCTCTGGCTCCTCCTCTGCTCCTTACCTGTGAGCAGTCTCCCTGGGTGATCTCTCCAGGCCCCTGGCTAGATAGATGGTAGTGATCTGCATGGTATGATCATTGATAAACAGCCTGCACATCCAGTCACATGCCTGACCACCCAGGTATGTACCCTAAAGGTATACTTAACATGACCAGAGCACACCGTCCCTCCTCTCAGTGTCAGTAAATACACCCCCTCCTGTTCATGCACTTACGCCAGAAATCCAAGCTTTGCATTGATTTCCCTTTCTCACACCCATTTCACCAGCAACACTTGCCCAAATCTCAGCGCCTTCCCCTTCCTTCACTGCCCCGTTCAGTCCAGTCTGCCATCACGCCGCACTTGGGCGGAACCGCAGCCCCTGAGCACCCTGCTTTGGTCTTGCCCCTATCGTCTCTTCCAAGCTTCCAAAGCATCTTCTAAAACACAAACCATGCCACTTTTCACTCAGAACCCTCCAGTGGCGGGTGTAGGTAAAGATGAAAACTACCTGCGTCTGCGCGATCTGCACGCTGACTGTCCAGCCCCTCTCTGCCACTCTCCTCGCATCCTCCTGCGGCAGCTTCCGGGCCTCCTTACTGGTCCTCGAACATGCTGAGCGTGGCTTCCCCTCAGGCCTTCATGCGGCTGATCTCATCACGGGCTTCATACTTACCCAGCGGGTCCTCCCCACCACCCAGTCTCAATTCGCCGTCTAGAGATGAGCTCAGAGCTCTCCCTGCCTGCCTTCTCTCTCTAACACCGCTCTTTCCTCAGTGCCTGTTCGTTGCCTCTTTCTTTTCTCTCCGCCTTTAAGATAATAAGCTTCATAAGACAGGATGGTCTCTAGGTTCCCCACTGCTGGTTCAGCACCTGGGACAGTGTCTGGCAAATGTTAGGTCACTCAGCCAACACCTTGAACAAATGGATTTTATTTGCAAAGAGTAAAACATGAACTCCCATTGAGCTTTATCTATTTTTGAAAGAGAAAAACAAAACTAGTTATGTTATTGCATCATTCATGATGCTGAAGAGCGTGTAACAGAAATGGCCTAATGGACAGGAACTTCCTTGTGAGGTTTCCAGCCTCAGTGCCTGGCTGAGAGCAGCGCTCAGAGCACAGGACGGAGGCAGCAGGACGGACAGCCCGCACCGTGGCTGGGTCACAGTACAGGCATCCGCAGGTCTTCACATCGCTCCGCGGCATCGCCTGTGAGCTCAGAAAGTCTTCGTGTTACAGGCTCACCCATTCAGGACCCCAGTCCTGAGGCGTGACAGCAGCGGACCAGACCTGACTCCGATGCCTGCGCGGCTAGGCCAGGACAGAGGGGAAGGTCAGCCCTCAGCCCCCGTCGGTGGGACCTTCCACTGTGCCAGCTGCATGCAGGTGGGGACGTTCCTCCAGAAGGAAGACCAGGGTTTCCTGTGGCGGTGGCGGCAGTGGAGGCTGAGAGCCCGTGCAGGCCCTGAGAGCTGTGGGGACTGGTTTTGCAGTTTCTCTCTGAGTCTGTTGGTGCCCTGCCGCAAGCAGTATGAACATCTGCTTCATCCTTCGTCTCCTTGGCTCACAGTGACCAGAGCGTGTGCTAGAGAATGACCTCACGACACTGCAGAAGGCGCTCGCGGATGCTCAGTGGCTTCCTGTCACCCTCAGAGTAGACCCGGGTCAGCCAGGCCCAGGTGCCCCAGGATC
>NW_005371038.1:1988070-1990764 GCF_000412655.1 Myotis brandtii | reverse complement strand
GCTGCCACACACGCCTTCCTGTCTCCTCTGCCTCAGCCGGTCACCTCAGAGCCCCTGGAGCCGTGGGCGACGTACTCCTGACCCCATGCCTGCTGTTCATGGGTTTCTGCAGGCGCCGTGTGCTGATCCCAAGCTTCCCACAGGAGCGTGAGCTTCGGGACCAGGGCCTTGGTTTAACCCACAGCTCTGTCCACGTGCCCAACAGGAAGTTGCGGTAAGCACCGGAATGAATGAACAGATGTGTTGTCGCTTGGAAATTGGTTCCAGAAGAGGAATCCACAGTGGCAGGGCTGCTCCAGGCGGCCAGCGCTCTTGGTTATGTCACTGCCACTGCTTTACCCGTCGCCTGCCATCACGTTTCCAGCGGTGGCTCAGCAGGGCCCCTTGTCTCTGTGTGAATGTTGGAGCCGTGGAAGTGCAGAGCCTAGGCCTGCCTCAGACCCCGAGTCCGGCTTGTTTAGAGCCGGCCCGAGCCTTGGCGACGGCGGCTTCCCAGGAGAAGGCAGGGCCCCTCGCCACGGGGCTGCCGTTCCCTGGGGACCTGGTGATGCAGCTCTGGATCTCAGCCCCTCCCTGTTCCTCTGCTCTACCACATGCAGGGTCACGCACTCCGGGAGGCCTGCTCGGTAGGTGATAAAGGAACTGGGAAACAGTTAGGTTTTGTGGGAGCAAAACGTGCCGTAAGGCCCTAACTGGTTTGGCTCAGTGGATAGAGCGTCGGCCTGCGGACTGAAGGTCCCGGTTCAGTTCTGGTCAAGGGCATGTACCTTGGTTGCAGGCACATCCCCAGTGGGGGGTGTGCAGGAGGCAGCTGATCGATGTTTCTCTCTCATCGATGTTTCTAACTCTCTATCCCTCTCCCTTCCTCTCTGTGAAAAATCAATAAAATATATTAAAAAAACAAAAACAAAAACGTGCTGTAAGGTCACTGCCCCTGGGTGCGGGTGAGGTGCGTGGCGCTCAGTGGCAGCTGCGGTTCTGGCCCGTGTGGTGGGCGCAGGGCGCCCGCGTATGAGCTGCTCGTGGACGCCTTGGTGTCTGAGGACGCGGCTAGCCCAGGGAAGCCAAGGCTTCCTGGGAACGTGGGCGGGAAGTGGCTCTGACATTTGTGCTCAGTGGCCGGCTCTGTGTCTGTACTGTGGTTGTTTCTAGTCCCGTGTCATATGACCCTCACAGTGCAGAATGTTTGGAAATAATAAGCACAGCTGACTCCATAGAGACACATACTGTGTGGGCATATCTGATACATGTATGTACCGGTTTATACTGTGTACCTCACACCTTTTTAACCAAATAAGTTCAGACCATGCGTTCATTTCATAATTTGCTCTTTACTTATCACATAGTAGGTGAGAGCCAGATCCGTGCAGGTGTGAGCCCTATTCCTGCGATCGGACCCAGTGACTGCGGGCAGCTCTGTGCTGGAGGCTGGGGGACGGACGCTGCGAGGGTGTGAAAGTGTCAGAGCGCTGGGGTCCTGCTTGCGGGAGGGCTGTGGTCAGCGGGGGACCATTTTGTTTACCTCCATTGTTTAAATTTGTGGGTCCCCAGAGTGTATCTCAGTATGGCATCTGAGTGGTCCTGAACTTGATGCCCTTGAGAACGATACCCAACTCTGCTAATATTAGAATTTAATATTCAGAATCAATGAAAGGTACAGTAGAATGAATTCCCTCCAGTGCGCCTGTTTGCATTTGAACTTAAAATCCGCCCCTTCCCTTTCACACCAGGTCTGGGCACTTCTTGTCCGGGTTGCGAGACGGGTGCCGCACTGAGCTTGCCTCCCTAGCGAGGTGTTGTGTGTGTGATTCACAAACACAAGTGCTTCTGAGCCAGGGCAGCATGTCGGCAGACAGTTTCTATGTAGGGAATGCTCCTGAGATGCGCATGGAAATCAGTCCCATCAGCCAGGCGTGGGTTCTGTCCCCCGAACATGCTTCATCTCTGCGGGTTGGGCTCACACCGTCAGGATTAACTGAGAAAGGCAAACTGAACAGGCCATGTCGTTTTTGTTTTTGTTGTTTTTGTTTTGTTTGTTTGTGGGTTTTTTTGAGACATAGAGGAGTATTTATTTCATGGAAATTAGCAAATGCAAGAAATCACTCTTTCTCCCTTTTTTTTATATCAAAGTACATTATTTATTTATTTATTTATTTTGGTCATTCTAATGTCTCATATTCTTTATTATCCCACCATCAAGGACTTTTATAAAAAGTGTTCTTTTTTTTTAATTGTTTTATTGCTTAAAGTATTACAAAGAGTATTATATATTCTCCTTTTTTTTCTCCCCTTGACCCTCCCCTAGTCTCCCATGCCCCCCAGTGTCTTATGTCCATTGGTTATGCTCGTATGCATGCATACAAGTCCTTCAGTTGATCTCTTATCCCCCCACCCCCTAACCCTCCCCAGCCTTCCCGCTGTAGTTTGACAGTCTGTTCAATGTTGCTCTGCCTCTATCTATTTTTGCTCATCAGTTTATAATGGTCTTAATTATCCATAAATGAGTGAGATCATGTGGTATTTTTCTTTCATTGACTGGCTTATTTCACTTAGCATAATGCTCTCCAGTTCCATCCATGCTGTTGCAAATGGTAAGAATTCCTTCTTTTTTACAGCAGCATAGTATTCCATTGTGTAGATGTACCACAGTTTTCTAATCCATTCATCTACTGATGGGCACTTAGGCTGTTTCCA
>NW_005371038.1:1984296-1984596 GCF_000412655.1 Myotis brandtii | reverse complement strand
ACAGCAAATATATGGGTCATGTTGTTTTATCCATTCAGCCACTCAATGTCTTTTGATTGGAGCATTTAGTCCATTTATGTTTAAAGTTATTATTGAAAGGTACTTGTTTGTAGCCATTTCTATTTTTTGTGCCTGTTTTCCTTCTTAGCTTTTTATTTCTTCTTTTTACACAAGTCCTTTTAGGATTTCTTGCATTGCTGGCTTGGTGGTGATAAACTCCCTTAACCTTTTTTTGTCTGTGAAGCTTCTTATTTCCCCTTCAATTTTGAATGATAACCTTGCTGGATAGAGTATTCTTGG
>NW_005371038.1:1977181-1982982 GCF_000412655.1 Myotis brandtii | reverse complement strand
CTAATTCGGTCCTCCGCTTCTCCTAGTCTACTGTTGAAACTTTCAATGGTGTTTTTTATTGCAGCTATATCACTCTTCATTTCTTCTTGGTTCTTACATAAATTATTGATTTTTCATCCATTTATTTTTGATTCTTACATAAGTTGTTGATTTTTTTCATCTGTCTCTTCTTGATTCTTGCATAAGTTGTTGATTTTTTCCTCCATCCGGTTTATGCACTCTAGGAACCGTAATCTGAATTTTTTTCTGACATGCTGCATGCCTCTGTTTCACTTAGGTGCTTTTCTGGTGAGTCCTCCTCTTCTTTCCTTTGGGGGTTTCTTTGTCTACCCATGTTTGATCTCCCCAAAAGATCTAGATGTTGAGTCATTTAGGGACTGCTCCTTGTGTGGCTGTGGCTCCTCGGACTGCAGTTGCTCCTTGGGCAGTTGTGTAGCAGTTGCTCCTCAGTTGGCAGCAGCTCCTCTGGTGGGTGCTGTTCACAGCCATGGTGGCTCCTCTGGCTGGTGGGGGGAGGCTTCTCACACAGCTGCTGTTCCTCAGACAGAGGGTGTGCTGATCATGAGGCTGATGTTCCTTGGATGGGGGTGGGCTACACATGCAGCCGCTACTCCTTGAACTGGGGCGGACTACTCACGTGGCTGCTGTTCCTTGAATGGGGGCTGGCTGCACGCTGCTGTTGTTCCTCTGATGTGGTGGGCTGCTTGTGGGGCTACTGCTCCTTGGACTTGGACAGGTTGATTGCAAGTCTGCTTCTCCTCGGATGGGGGTGGGCTGCTTGCACGGCTGCTGCTCTTTGGACGGGAGTGAGCTGCACGCATCGCAGCTCCTCCTCTCCAGGTGTCTGGTTATGTAGCTTGCTCTCTAGCACTTTAGCCAGACAGGATAAAATTCACCTTAACAAGACATGACTCAAGGGGAACAAAGCATGAATGTACTCACGACACCGATAACCCCAATATAAGTGACCACCTGAGAAAAGAGAATTAGGGGAGAGAAAAGAGAGTACAAATGATATCTAAGAGAGAGAGAGAAAAAAAGAAAAAAAAGGTAGAAGAGAAAAGAAAAAGGAGAATATATATGTGGAGAAAACACCACAGAACCAATAGATAAACCAAACAAATACAAACACCAAACACCCAGTAAATAGGGTGGGGGCAGAATCTGTAGAGGCTGAGCTGATATACAGGAAATAAGGTTAAGAATTGGATAAATATGAGGAGGACCTCACTTCAGTATAGCAGAGGTAGAAAAGGGATGAGTGGATAAGAAGAGACAGAAAGGGAACAAAATAATATATTTACAAAAAAATTGATTTAAAAAAATGGTATAAAAATAAAAAATAACAAGTAAAAATAAAATAAAATTGAATGATGAAAAAATAATGTGAAAAGACGTAGAAAATAAAGCAACAAGCAAAAAAGGAGAACAAAGAAAAAAGCAAAAAAAAGAGAAACAAAAAAAAGGGAAACAAAAAAGCAAAAAAAAAAAAAGAGCTAATAAAATAATAAAAAAATAAAAATGAAAAATTGAAATGTCATTCCTTTGGCTGGCTTAAGATCCCAGTTTCTGGAGTGTCTGTGATTTTTTTTTCTGTTGCTGGGACTGAAGGCCCCTCTATAGGCCAGACCCTGTTAACTCCCAGGGACTAATCAGATTTGTTTAATCCTTCATACCATTCAGAGTGGAATCTGGGTGTGGCTGTATTCCTTGCCTGGGCGCTGGAGGGAGGAATTATATCCTCAGGAGAAAATGGCTGCCCAGGTCCTAGGCTCAGGTGTGACTCAGCACTCAATTTGCTGCCACCTCTCCGGGCCCCCCTTCTCTCCCCAGCCTCTTCCCAGATTCCACTAGTCCGCACCTTCTCCTGCTCCCCAGCACGGGTGAGTGTCTGTATCTGAATTGTCCTATGAATAGGGTTCAGTGAAAACAAACAAACAAATGCCGGCCGCAGAAATGAGGAAGACTGAGTCTCTGTAAGCTCCTCTCTTACTGGCACTGCATGGTCTGGTCAGCGCTTCAGGCTGCCCCCTTTAGGCTCAGTCCTCCATAATTATGGAACCCAGATCTCAAATCATCCAGCGCCAACAGTCTTGCAGATTTCCTTTCCCCAGTCGGGGCTGTGCCTGTCCCAAGGGATGCGGCTGGGTGTCGCACGGTCTCCCTCTGCCCCTCTGGGCTCAGAGATCTGGCAAACTTTCCTGCCCCGGTTCCTGGTTTTTACCTTTCCAGGGGAACTCTGCCCTTCCCGGCGGCAAGCTGTCTCACCAGCTGAGTATACTTCGCCAATTCGGGGGTGGATGTTATCTGTTTCAGCTGCTCATTCCATTTGCTCCGGGACAAGCCTTGGAATGCATCTGCCTATTCCGCCGCCATCTTGTCTCTCCCCAGGCCACGTCGTTTTTATGACATTTGAAATCACAAGTTGTGTCTTCCTGGAGGCGGACGGCAGCAGTCTTCACTCCACCAACCAGTCTCTGCGACCAGTCTCTGATCTCTGCAAACTGCCTGCGCGAGGAAGGGGGGCTGGCAGTTTTCCTGAGAAACCACGTTAGTAAGGAGTGGGCTCGGTCCTGTGTCCGAGCAACTACTTCAGGCAACCCCTCTCTAAAAACGGCTGGGAAGACAGCATTTCCACCTGGGAAAGGATGAAGCTGGACCCGTTCCTTACACCACGTCCAAAAATTACCCAGAAATGGACCAAGGACCTTAATGTAAGAATGGAAGCTACAACACTCTTAGAAGAAAGCAGTGGGAAAGCTAAGTGGTGTTGACCTGGCCATGATTTCCTGGACTTGACACCAAAAGCACAGGCAACAAAAGAAAACATAGACAGGTTAGATTTCATCAAAATAAAACTGCGTCAGACACTGTCAGCAGAGTGAAAAGGCAACCCATGGAAATACTTGCTGATCATTTAGCTCAGGGGTGGGAAACCCTTTCTCTGCCAACGGCCTTTTGGATATTTATAACATAATTTGCAGGGCAGACAAAATTATCAACTTAAAAATTGGCCTGCTGTATTTGGTCAAACAGTTAATTAACTCACCCCTAATGCCTTGGCAGGGCCAGACCAAATGATTTTTCGAGCTTATCCGACGGGCCAGACATTCCCCACCCTTTATTTAGCTGAAAAGGGATTAATATTCAGAATATAGAAAGAATTCCTACAACTTAAAAACTTGAGTAAGAGTGAGTAGATTAAACAATTAAAAAAAGGCAAAGGACTTAAGTAGACTTTTCTCCAAAAAAAGAAGATACAAATATCTGATAACACATGACAATATCAGGAGTTTTCAGGAAATGCAAATCAGAACCACACTGAGGTGCCACTTCACCCCACAGGGTGGCTGCTATTAAAACAAAACCACAGAGAGTAACGGGTGTGACTATGGTGAAACCGGAGCATCGTGCCCTCTTGATGGGAACGTAGATGGCGCAGCTGCTAAGGAAGACAGTGTGGCTGTTCTTCAGAAAAGGAAACATGGAACTCCTCTAGGATCCAGCAGTTCTGCTCTGGCTGTCGAAGCAAAAGAACGGAAAGCAGGTTTCAAACAATCGTACACACATATCCATAGCGGCTTTGCGCCCAGTAACCAAAAGGTGGAAGCAGCCCTCTGTCCACCAGCGAGTGAATACACAGGATGCAGCACACCCATACGATGGACTATTACTCAGCCTGCAAAAGAAGGGCGTTCTGATGCAGGCCACAAGCTGGATGGACTGGAGGACCGGCTGAGAGGAGTAGCCCTTACAAGTGCTGTACGATTTCACTACGTGAAGAGCCTGGGTAGATGGCTCTTGATGGCAGCCACCAGGGCCACGTCTTGGGTGCAGTGTCCGTTGGTGACCCAGGTGAGGATTTCCCCCAGATCCCATGACGCTTTGTTTTCAGCAGAAAGCACTTGCCTCTCACCCTGACACATGGCCCCCAGCATTTAGTTCTTTAAGAAAAGCACAGGGGAAAAAAAAGAAAAGCACGGAAATGTGTGCCGTTCAGCTCAAGGGAGTGCGTCTGTTTCCTGCTGTTAGTTTTATGGCTGTTCTTTTGTTAATTACAAAATCCTCATTCCTGGAGGATGTGCTAGTAGAAGCAAAATGATATGATAAATGAGCTTAAGCTTTATCAACTTGCAAAATATTGAGTTTCAGCTGAATAAAAAGTGCCATATGAACAGTGACCATTGAGGGTGACCAATCTACATTAAACTCTGTACAGAACACCAAGAGGAATAATCCCTAATGCTGTGCTTGTCATGGTGACTGTGTTGGTAAGTTCCTCAGTCTCCTGCATTCCAGCAGCTGCAGGAGTAGCCAGCGCTCTCCGGTTGCATCGTTTATATCCCTCTTCTCATCAGCGTGCTTGGAAGCGCCATAATACCTTCTCCATGCAGCTCGCCCCTAAGTTCTCAGATCTGCCTTCACTGCTCTGAGCAACAGCATTGCTTACAGTTAGATTTACATTTGTCAGTGCTTCACGTTTTTTCAGACATTTTCTGCCATATTGAGTAAAACACTTATGGACTCACCATTTCTGACTGCTTGGGCAGTGTAAACGTAGTGAATAACGACTGCATTTTCCAGAAGCCATATTCTTTGTGTTTATGTTAAAAAGCAATCTCTGTTGCCCTAGCTGGTTTGGCTCAATGGATAGAGTGTCGGCCTGCGGACTGAAGGGTCCGGGGTTCGATTCTGGTCAAGGGCACATGTCCTGGTTGCAGGCTCGATTGCAAGTGGGGGGTGTGCGGGAGGCAGCCGATCAATCAATAAAAATTAAAAAAAAAGCAATCCCTGTTGAAAATGTCAGCCTTCATCACCCATATTTTCTTTTTAAAAAAATATTTTTATTGATTTCAGAGAGGAAGGGAGAGAGAGAGAGAAACATCAATGATGAGAGAGCATCACTGATTGGCTGCCTCCTGCACGCCTCACACTGGGGATCGAACCACAACCAGGACATGTGCCCTGACCGGGAATTGAACCGTGACCTCCTGGTTCATAGGTCGATGCTCAACCGCTGAGCCACTCCGGCTAGGCCTAATCACCCATATTTCTAAGTATTGGTCAGGGTTCTTAATATTGTTGCTTAAACCGCGTCCTTCCCATGAGGCAGCTTTGGCTGGGAAACAGGTGGGGATGGCCTGAGTTACCGAAGGGAACGTGCTTTCTTGAAACTTGGGATCTTATTTTCCATCCCCACTGTTGATGGAGGTGAGAAGAGATGTCGCCTTCCTTTGGAAGGTCCAGAGGTGGGAGCAGCTGTGAGTGTGGGCGGCCTCCAGGTGCCTGGCGTCCTGCGGCTCACTGTCAGGCAGAAGTTGGTTTTTGTATGGAATCACCTTCCTGTTTTAATTGTCTTTGGTAACTAACACAGAAAAAAGGTGTAAACTTGTGGCCAACCCAGACACTGAGCTTGTGTGCCTTTTCTCCTCTGAAACTTAGCAATCATCCAGTCCTTGTCTCCGGGCCACCAAGGCCTGGACAGCTACTCTAAGGACAAGGTTTAGACGAATCTTAGCAGTGTCCCTGTTTCATATTGAAGCTACCAATAGTGCCTGCTCTTTAAAAAAATTTTTTTTAATTTTTTTTTTTTTTTTTAGCAATCAGTTTGTGATACTTTTTATTTTTTTTTTTAATATATATTTTTATTGCTTAAATTATTACAAAGAGTATTACATGTTTCTCCTTTTTTTCCCCCACACTTGACAATCCCCTGGCCTCCCTTACCCCGCCCCCCCAGTGTCTTATGTCCATTGGTTATGCTTATATGCATGCATACAAGTCCTTTGGTTGATCTCTTA
>NW_005371038.1:1971635-1976680 GCF_000412655.1 Myotis brandtii | reverse complement strand
CCCCCAGCCTCCCTCCCCCAGGTCATCACCACCCTATTGCCCGTGTCCATGGGCTCTGCATATAAGAATATAAGTTCTTTGGTTTATCTCTTCTCGTCCCCCCAACTCCACGTCGAGGTATGTCAGTCTGTTCCATGCCTCCATGCTTCGGGTCTTATTTTGTTGGTCAGTTCATTTTGTTCATTAGATTCCACAAATAAGTGAAATCATGTGATATTTTTCTTTCTCTGACTGGCTTGTTTCCCTTAGCATAATGCTCTCCAGGTCCACCCATGCTGTTGCGAATGGTAAGAGTTCTTTCTTTTTACAGCAGCATAGTATTCCATCGTGTAGATGTACCACAGTTTTTAATCCACTCATCTGCTGATGGGAACAGGGGCTGTTTCCTGATCTTAGCTATTGTAAATTGTGCTGCTATGGATGCATATATCCTTTCTGATTGGTGTTTCTGGTTTCTTGGAATATATTCCTAGAAGTGGAATTACTGGGTCAAATGGGAGTTCCATTTTTAATTTTTTGAGGAAACTCCATTCTGTCTTCCACAGTGGCTGCACCAGTCTGCATTCCCACCAGCAGTGCACTAGGGTTCCCTCTTCTCCACGTCCTTGCCAGCATTTGTTGTTTGTTGATGATAGCTATTCTGGCAGTTGTGAGGCGGTATCTCATTGTGGTTTTAATTTGCATCTCTCTGATGATCAGTGACTTTGAGCATCTTTTCATTTGTCTCTTGAGAATAGTGCCTGCTCTTGTCGCGCTTTCTCTCAAATGAGCTCGCAACCGCAGTGTCAGGCCGTCAGTGCTCGCACTGAACAATAACTCGGCACCAAGCCCATTTTTATGAGTAACTGTCTGCTTTTATGTTCATTAAATTAGAATTAGTTCACATGTCATTTACTATAAATGATTCTTTAAAAGCACATGAGCTGAATTTCTCAGAATCGATGAGTTTTACCTAAGCCAATGGGCCTGTCCTCGATCCCCGTGCATGGCCGAGGCGCAGTGAGCTGGCCCCATGTGTACCTGCTTCCTGCTGGTGAGGACTGGGTTCCATTCGGGAGCTCAACGGTGTGCTGCAAAGAGCAGTCTGTGCCAAGTCTCTTAGTAAAGGCAGAAGATTCTCAAGTGCTTCTTGATGTTAACTTTATAAACCAACTAGAGCAGGGGTGGGCAAACTTTTTGACTCGAGGGCCACAATGGGTTCTTAAACTGGACCAGAGGGCCGGAACAAAAGCATGGATGGAGTGTTTGTGTGAACTAATATAAATTCAAAGTAAACATCATTACATAAAAGGGTATGGTCTTTTTTTTTTTTAGTTTTATTCATTTCAAACGGGCCGGATCTGGCCCGCGGGCCGTAGTTTGCCCACGGCTGCACTAGAGGCTCGGTGCACGAATTTGTGCATGGGTGGGGTCCCCCGATCACCCCACAGCCGGCCAGGGGGAGGGACTACGGGAGGTTGGCTGTAGGAGTGCACTTACCACCAGGGGGCAGCTCCTGCGTTGAGCGTCTGCCCCCTGGTGGTCAGTGCACATCATAGCAACTGGTCGACCGGTCATTCCCATCGTTCCAGTTGTTCGGTCCTAACAGTCACTTAGGCTTTTATATATATAGATTCAGAGATTGAATTAGTTTTCCAGTTACTAATTTTGACATACAAACTTATGGCCCTGGTTTATTTTCATAAATGAAGAAGTGAAATTTTGAAATGTTAGACCTAAGGGGTAGCAGATCATTGCCTGCATTTTCTCTCTCCTCCATTCCACAGGGGGGACGCAGCGCCTGCCACGTGCCATTGGGATGTCCCTGGCCAAGGAGCTCATCTTCTCTGCACGGGTGCTCGATGGCCAAGAAGCCAAAGCAGTGGGCTTGGTCAGCCACGTCCTAGAGCAGAACCAGGACGGCGATGCTGCCTATAGAAAGGCCTTAGACCTGGCGAGAGAGTTCTTACCTCAGGTACCTCCCATGCCCCTTCCTTTTTCCTCTTTTTAGGTAACTTTATAGCTAACTAACAGACAACAATCATTTCACACAGCCTTGACGTCCTTAGCTTGCTTTCCAAGTAGAGAAGTCCACGGCAGGCGCAGAGCTAGAACGAGTTGCTGTGCTGGGTTAGTATCGGCAGCACAGAGCTAGAGCTAGTTGCTGCGCTGCGTTAGCATCGGCAGCGCAGAGCTAGAACGAGTTGCTGTGCTGGGTTAGCATCGGCAGCGCAGAGCTAGAACGAGTTGCTGTGCTGGGTTAAACTAGTTGCTGCGCTGGGTTAGCATTGGCAGTGCAGAGCTAGAGCTAGTTGCTGCGCTGGGTTAGCATTGGCAGCGCAGAGCTAGAGCTAGTTGCTGTGCTGGGTTAGCATTGGCAGTGCAGAGCTAGAGCTAGTTGCTGCGCTGGGTTAGCATCGGCAGCCACAGAGCTAGAACGAGTTGCTGCGCTGGGTTAGCATCGGCAGCCACAGAGCTAGAACGAGTTGCTGCGCTGGGTTAGCATCGGCAGCGCAGAGCTAACCTGCAGACGGAGGAGGCTGAGGCCAGGCTGCTCACTGTGAGGTGTGTCACAGGCATGTTCATCTCACGCCAGAACTTCCCAGCCCAGAGGGTTTTGTTATATAAACAGTTAGTGACTCCTCCTTATCCCCAGGGGAGCACCAGGTGTGACACCCCTACCCATTTCTGGAGTCAAAAATTCCTCGTGAACTCCCTCACCTAATGCAAATGGACGCAGTCTATTTCGGGTAACGGGTTCCTTGGGACTCGCGTGCTCTCCCTTTCCAGAACCCCTCGCATTTTTTGGGAGCTTTACTTCCAGTGTCAGAATGTGTTCCTGGAGTCCTTTGCTGTCAGAAAAAGGCCAGGCCTGCTGTGACACACCTGTCCCAGGTCTGTCAGAAGTGACACACCTGTCCCAGATCTGTCAGAGGTGACACACCTGTCCCAGGGCTATGAGGTGACACACCTGCCCCAGAGCTGTCAGAGGTGACACACCTGTCCCCAGAGCTGTCAGAGGTGACACACCTGTCCCCAGGGCTGTCAGAGGTGACACACCTGTCCCAGATCTGTCAGAGGTGACACACCTGTCCCAGGGCTACCAGAGGTGACACACCTGTCCCCAGGACTGTCAAAGGTGACACACCTGTCCCCAGGGCTGTCAGAGGTGACACACCCGTCCCAGGGCTATGAGGTGACACACCCGTCCCAGATCTGTCAGAGGTGACACACCTGTCCCCAGGGCTGTCAGAGGTGACACACCCGTCCCAGGGCTATGAGGTGACACACCTGTCCCAGATCTGTCAGAGGTGACACACCTGTCCCCAGGGCTGTCAGAGGTGACACACCTGTCCCAGCTCTGTCAGAGAGTGACACACCCGTCCCAGGGCTATGAGGTGACACACCCGTCCCAGATCTGTCAGAGGTGACACACCTGTCCCCAGGGCTGTCAGAGGTGACACACCTGTCCCAGATCTGTCAGAGGTGACACACCTGTCCCAGATCAGTCAGAGGTGACACACCTGTCCCCAGGGCTGTCAGAGGTGCAGATCTGTCAGAGGTGCTGAGGTGGGTGACACACCTGTCCCAGATCAGTCAGAGGTGACACACCTGTCCCCAGGGCTGTCAGAGGTGACACACCTGTCCCAGATCTGTCAGAGGTGACACACCTGTCCCCAGGGCTGTCAGAGGTGACACACCTGTCCCAGATCTGTCAGAGGTGACACACCCGTCCCAGGGCTACGAGGTGACACACCTGTCCCCAGGGCTGTCAGAGGTGCCACACCCGTCCCAGGGCTATGAGGTGCCACACCTGTCCCAGATCTGTCAGAGGTGACACACCCGTCCCAGGGCTATGAGGTGACACACCTGTCCCAGGGCTATGAGGTGACCACCCATCCCCCCCAGGACTGTCAAAGGTGACACACCTGTCCCCAGGGCTGTCAGAGGTGACACACCTGTCCCAGATCTGTCAGAGGTGACACACCTGTCCCAGGGCTATGAGGTGACACACCCATCCCAGATCTGTCAGAGGTGACACACCTGTCCCAGGGCTATGAGGTGACACACCTGTCCCAGGGGCTGTCAGGGGCTGGTGCTGGTACTGCTTCAGTCCTCCTCGATTAGCGTGTGAGCTCTAAGCTCTCTCAGAGCAGGGCCCTCAGATAATTTGTTCCCCATGGAAGGCAACAGAGCCTTACACTCTGAATCGATGGAGAGAGAGCAAATAGAAAAGACTGTTATTGC
This sequence comes from Myotis brandtii, assembly GCF_000412655.1. Classification (NCBI taxonomy): domain Eukaryota; kingdom Metazoa; phylum Chordata; class Mammalia; order Chiroptera; family Vespertilionidae; genus Myotis; species Myotis brandtii. The sequence goes on along the minus strand of NW_005371038.1, from coordinate 1,972,453 downwards.
TGTTAAGAAAAAAAAAAAATACTCTCACTGTTACTTTAGTAATTATATTTCTCAAAAATGTTAGGGAAATGTCTACCTTTAGAGGGATTAAAGGTACAGGTATCAGAAGTCATAGTTTAAATGTTAGTTAGCTGACTGCCCTTGGCTTCCACCTTCATGACCAACCCGCCAGGTAAATCGGGCGCTTGAGCAGGCTGTGGCCTGGTCCCAGTCCTGATAGATGCTCCCGGCTGGACGGAGTTCAGCTCCTCTCCAGAGCCCCACCCTGCCGTCCCGGGTCCTCCCGCTCCGAAACCCTCGGGACGTTGGTGCTGTCACTGTCCTCAGCTCCCCCTGCGCGGTCCCCCCCTTTCCTGCCCCGGCTGCTGTGCACCCCATGCTCCACATGGGAGCACCGCGGGCCTCCCGTGGCGCCTGGGGACCAGCCTCTGAGAACACGAGTGGCAGAAGCGAACTCCTCCCGTCAGGATGATGCTGAGTGACAGCAGCAGATGCCTAACTGTGACGCCAGACGCAGAAGTTACACAGCCACTGGAGGGGGGTCATCTTTACTTTATGGTCTTTGTCACTGAAAGGTGACTCTTCCAAATAACTAGAAAGCTTCTCTGAGCTTCGTATTTCCAGGTGATTTCTGTATTGGATGTCGCTTCCATTTTCCTGTCTGAGAAAAAGGCTTATCTAGATGGAGAGGCGTTGGTTCAGTATCTGGGAGAGCAGCTAAGCCAACCAGCCGGTATTTAAGCCTTTCCGGTTCCCTGAGCCTTGCTGGCCAGGGTGTGGCTGCGGCAGAGCCTGGCAGCCCTGGGAGCTTGCTGGCC
>NW_005371038.1:1970192-1971598 GCF_000412655.1 Myotis brandtii | reverse complement strand
CAGTGAGAGGAGCACTGGTGTAAAAATCAGTGAGCTGATGTTTCCTAAAGAGCACTGCTGTGTGCGCACCAGGGTGCAGATCCTGCTGGAAGGATTCTGAGATTCTGACGCGGGAGACGTGGCCTCGGCGGGAGGAGAAGAGGCCGGCTGGCGAGTGCCTCCAGCGCCCTGAGTAGGAGGAGGAGGAGAGCCTCTTCCAGACAGACTTGGTCCAGCCCCCCACGCCCTGGGGTCCTTGCTGTCCCTGTTACTTAGAGCCTCCCTTTCATTGTCATTCAAAAGCCGTTTCACAGCAGGCCATTGAGTTCTAAGCCTGGGTGCATCATGGCTCAGTCTCAAGGCTGTGGGCTTCTGGGACAGGAGTCCCGCTTTCCTTCTTCCGGGGACACCCTGTTCTTCCTCGTGACCCTCACGTCCGAGGGCCTTCCTGGGACGCTGGGCCCTGGCTGGGGCCTGTTTCACTGTAGGTCACCATGGTTAGTGCTCCAGGCCCTGGGAGGAGACGGCCCGTGTCTGAAACACCACGCCACTCCCATGGGGGTGGATGTCTGACGATGCGGAGGGCGCCGTCACACTCCAGCGGCTGTGGTGTCCTGCCCAACACGCTGTCTCCTTTCCTTTTTTCTTAACTTCCAGGGAGATTTGCTGGAGAAAGGTAAGTCCCGTGCGACCTCCCAGCGTGCAGCCTGCCAGCCGCGTCCTATGGAGGCTGCAGCGCACGCCACACGCACTCGGAGGGGAGCTGCTCCGCTTCCTGCCTAAGGCCTCGCAGGGCTCCTAGAGAGACTTCTGCCCATCAGCTGCCTCTGAACAGCCGTGGCTGCCTCCAGGCCTTGGTCCCAGCAATGGGAACCTTTAGATTCTGTTGAGATGTACAGCATAATTATCATAGATCGTGGTCGGCAAACTGCGGCTCGCGAGCCACATGCGGCTCTTTGGCCCCTTGAATGTGGCTCTTCCTAAGCCTTAGGAGTACCCTAATTAAGTTAATAACAATGTACCTACCTATATAGTTTAAGTTTAAAAATTTTGGCTCTCAAAAGAAATTTCAATCGTTGTGCTGTTGATATTTGGCTCTGTTGACTAATGAGTTTGCCGACCACTGGCATAGATAGTGATTAAATCTGTTTTTTTAATTTTAATTTTAGGGACCTGTTGCAATGCGAGTGGCAAAATTAGCAATTAATCAGGGGATGGAGGTAAGTTCCTTGATGGTTGAGTTTGTTGTTGGAGTAGGTAATGGAGATTTAATTTAAATGAACCATCTTTAGACTTCTACATTATATTTTAATGTTCTAAAACATAGCTGTTTCAATAACACTGTCACTGAAAGCTACTGAGATTCTTTTTATTTTATTTTATTTATCTTTATTAGTGAAAATATTACAGATGTCCCTTTTCTCATT
>NW_005371038.1:1965836-1970124 GCF_000412655.1 Myotis brandtii | reverse complement strand
ATTGTCTGTGTCCATGGGCTGTGCATATATGCATACAGGGTCTTTAGTTAATCTCTTCCCAACCCCGACCCCCGCCTTCCCTCTGAGATTCCACAGTCTGTTCTATGCTTCTGTGTCTCTGGGTCTGTTTTGTTCATCAGTTTATTGTGTTCATTAGATTCCACACATGAGTGAGATCATGTGCTACTTGTCTTTCTCTGACTGACTTATTTCACTTAGCATAATACTCATTTAATCCTGCAAATAGGTTTTTGTGAACTCAGTATCATAATCACAGAATTCGGTGATTTCTCTGATGGCCGCACAGCTTGTGGTTTTCCCATTGAGTTAATAGACTTCCTGACTGTAGTCCATGGAGAACCAGAGCAAAGGGCCTTCTGCGCATTCTCAGTGCCGGCACCTTGTTAGCGAACACGCATCGGGGCGCCTGGCTCTGCACCTGGCACTCCTAGGTGCTGCCTGCTTCACGCGCCTCCCTGCAGGTGCTGCCAGGCGTGTCCTGGACCATCCTGGGCGGGGCTCCGGCAGTGGAGGCTGGGCCGGGCAGGGCAGGCAGCCGTTGGCGTGGGCTTGCACCTGCAGCAGTTCTGTTTTGGTTAAATGATGGAGTTTTTAAGAAAGATGCTTATTCCTTGCATATCCAGAGCCCACTGTATTATCCTGGGCTTCCCAGCAGTAAAAAGAAATTGAATTTGTTAGCAATAATGCAGTTTTTAACATTTACAAAGTACTTGATTGGTTTTTAAAATTCTTACATAATAGTAACAGTATTTAGTAGCAAACACCTTATGTGACCCTGGCTGTGTGCCCTTGCCGTCTCACACGCATACACCCCCCCTATCCCCCCCCCACACACCTCATTTTATTGCACTTTATTGTGCTTAACAGATCATTGCATTTCCATCAACAACCAGGCAAGACCCTCCAACAGCACAGACACGAGGACTCACTGAAGGCTCAGGTGATGGCTAGCATTTTTAGCAATACAGTACGTTTTAACTAAGAAATGCACGTTGTTGTTTTAGACATAGTGCTATTGCACCCTTAATGGACTACAGTGTAGTGTAAACATAACTTTTATATGTGGAGGGAAACCAAAAAACCGTGTGACTTTATTGTGGTATGTGCTTTATCGCTGTGAACTGGAGCCGAGCCCGCAGTGTCTCTGAGTTCTGCCTGTGTATCTAGGCACTTTATAGAGTCCTCACCCGCATTAGTTCGTCTCACCCTCACAGCACCCTTGATTGGTAGGAGCTGGGTGAGCCCCTGTGCAGACGCCTCTCACCAGGGAGGTGGAATACCGCCCCAGGCCTCACAGCTCCCAGTGGTGGAGGCGGAGTGAACCAGGCCTCGGTTCCAGAGTCCCCCTGCTGGCCTCCTTGCGATTTGCCACGTTACAGCGAAGGCTCTGTTCTCTGGGGATAGGGTGTGAGTTTGATTTACATTGAGTATCCCGTGCTTTAAAAAGGAATTCCTGCTGACGTGAATTATGCTTTTATCCTCAGGTCGATTTAGTAACAGGGTTGGCCATAGAAGAAGCTTGTTATGCTCAGGTATGTAACACAGTCACAGTCAGTGCCTGCGGTGTAAGTCAGATGAATTATACATGGCTGAGCAAGGTCACACTCACTCCGAAGCCACACAAATGTTAAAATGGTTTCTATTGGACTGTTCCCAGCTCTTTTGGTTGATTCTGTTCACAAACTAATGACTCTTATCTACATAATTTAGAAAACTCTTAGAACAATTTAGTACCACTTGTGCTAGAGCTGTCTCTCTGACTCAGGTTTTTCTTGTGGGTGTGACTTGACCCCTCACTGCAGGTGCAGCATGGAGGTGGGAGGTGGGAGTTGGGCAGCGTGAGCGGGTGCCTGCTGCGGAGCATAGGTGTTGAAGACTCACTGCTTTTCCTGGCATTCGCAGCCTTCCCTAGCCCTAATTCCAGTACCCAGTTTCCTGTTTTGTACACAAATTATTGGGGCTTTCTGTAGAGGAACAAACGGTCCTTCCTTCCTCCCTTGTCTCCCCCACCCCCTTCCTCCCGTTCATCTTCCCTTCTGCTTTTCGGAAAGATGTAACTGCTTTAGAGCACCTAAAGTAGCAAACGCGCTTTGTCCTGCCTTTCCTGAGAATTAGAAACTGCCTCAGCCTCCATTAGATGGTGGTCGTGGAAGGAGCGTGGGTGGAGTTACTCTGCCTGGGCGCGTGGAAACCACCACCTGTTGTTGGTGAGCACATGCCATGAGTGCTGTGAACTATAGGCCTTGTACGGAGCCTCTGAGGCCAAAGAAAAAGTTTAAAAGCATATTTGGCCACAAATCACACCTTAACTAATGTAAAGGAACAGAAATCATACCAAGTATTCTGCCAGACCACAGTGGAATTGAACTAGAAATACAGGTGGAAGATCCCACTTTTCAATGGTGGGTTTTCATCTTTAATGAAGGTTAAGCAAGGCACATGTGTCAGAGAAGAAGTCTCAAGAGAAATTCAGATGTTGCTGAACTGAATCAAAATGAAAATGAAATTTACCAAAATTTGTGGGAATGCATTGAAAGCAATTGCTTTGAGAGAATTTGTAGCATTGAATGCATATATTAGAAAAGAAGAAATATCTAAATCAATAAGTTTCCACTTTATAATTAAGAGTAAGTTAAATGTAAAGTAAGCAGAAGAAAAAATAAACTTTAGAGCAGAAATCAATGAAAATAGAAAAACAATAGAAAAAGATCAACAAAACCAAAAGTTGGTTCTTTGTAAAACTCTATAATATTGATAAACTTCTAGCCAGGCAACCAAGGATAAAAGAGAGAAGATAAAAATTACCAGCATCAGAAATGCAAGAAGGTCCATCACTACAGATCCCATGGACACTAAGGAGAATAAAGGAATACTGTCAACAGCTCTTTGCCCAAAAAGCTGATAACCTAGATAAAATGGACCAATTCCTTGAAATACACAAAATACCAGAATTTGCACAAGGAAAAATCATCTGAGTAGTATGTTTGTTAAAGAAATTAAATCAATAATTAACCTTCCAAAATAGGAAGCACCAGACCCAGGTGGGTTCACTGGTGAATTCTTTCTGCCATTTAAGGAAGAAATTTTATCAGGTCTTTTTTAGAAAATAGAAGTAGAAGGAACACTTTCTGAAACTTATTCTATGAGAGCAGTATTGCCTTGTTACCAAAACCAAAGAAATTACAAAAAAAGGAAAACTGCAGACTTCTATTTCTGATGAACATAGATATAAAAATTCTCAATGAAGTATTAGCAAATCAAATCCAACAATGTATAAAAGAATTATATGCCATAACCAGATATGCAAGGCTCATTCAACACTTGAAAATCAATTAATGTAATCCACCACATCAATAGACTAAGCAGGAGAAATACAATTATATTAACAGATGAGGAAAAGGCATTTGACAAAATCCAACACCCATTCATGATTAAAAACTCTCAGCAAATTATGATTAGAGGGGAGCTTTCTCAACTTTAATAAGAATGTTTACAAAAACCTACAGCTAATATATTTAACTAGAGGCCTGGTGCACAGATTTGTGCACCAGTGGGATCCCTCAGCCTGGCCTGCACCCTCTTGCAATCCGGGACCCCTCAGGGGATGTCGGACTGCCGGTCTCAGCCCAATCCCCGCAGGCCAGGCCAAGGGACCTCACTGGTGCACGAATTCATGCACCAGGCCTCTAGTATGAATATAAGATCTTTGGTTAATCTCTTCCCACACTCCATCCTCCCCCCTTCCCTCTGAAATTCATCAGTCTGTTCCATGTTTCCATGTCTGTGCATTGTCTGTCTGCCCTCTGGTGGTCAGTGCATGTCATAGCTACAGGTCAACCGATCGCTTAGGCTTTTATATATATACTAGAGGCCCAGTGCACAAAAATTTGTGCACTCGAGGGGGAAGGAGGGGGTCCCTCAGCCCGGCCTGTGCCCTCTCGCAGTCTGGGACCCCTCGGGAGATAACGACTTGCTGGCTTAGGCCTGCTCCTGGGTGGCAGAGGGCAGGCCCAATCCCTAGGTGCAGCCCCTGGTCGGGCTCAGAGCAGGGCTGATTGGGGAGTTGGGGCGCCGCCCCCTGTCATGCACAGAGCAAGGCGGATCGGGAGGTTGCGATGCCACCCTCAGTCACGCTCAGGGTAGGGCCGATTGGGGGGTTGGGCCGCCGCCCCCTGTCACGCTCAAGGCAGGGTCGATGGGGAGGTTGCAGCGCCACCCCCTGTCACGCACAGAGCAGGGCCGATCAGGGGGTTGGGGAGCTCCCCCC
>NW_005371038.1:1951798-1963146 GCF_000412655.1 Myotis brandtii | reverse complement strand
TTGAGGGCCGTTTTCAGGCTGGTGGGTGACTGAAGCTCCCAACCTCTCCTTTTTTCCTTTTTTTTTTTATTCTGGGCCAGCTTTAGCTCTGAGGCTTGGCTCCAGCTCTGAGGCCTCGGCTGCTGAAAGCAGGTTTCTGGCCTTTGTTTACCTTCTGTATTTGAAACAATGTTGCGGTCCTGCTGGCTGAAGCCCCGCTGACTAAAGCAGGTTTCTGGGGTTTTGTTTAGCTTCTATATTTGTAACATAGTTGCTTAGAGTTGCAACTGAGAGGCCGGCAAGGCAGGCGGGGAACCTGGCTTCCTCCGTCACTGAAGCAAGCAAGCCTCCCTGTTCGCGTCAGCTGCCTGGCTGCTGGCTGCCATCTTGGTTGGCAGTTAATTTGCATATCTCACTGATTAGCCAATGGGAAGGGTAGCGGAGGTACTGCTAATTACCATGTTTCTCTATTATTAGATAGGATAGATAGATGATAAGGAATAGGGCAAGGATGTACCCTCTTACCACTTCTTTTTAGCATCTACTAGAAGTTCTAGCTAATAGAATAAGACAAAAAGAAATGAAAGTTGTACAGATTGGGAGGGAGGAAATAAAACTGTATTTATATATTACATGATTGCCTATGTAGAAAACCCCAAAGAATCAACCAAAAAATCACACTAACTCATAAGCAATTACAGCAAGATTGCATAACATGGGGTTAATATATACAAAAGTAAGTTGCTTCCCTGTATACCAGCAATGAAGAATTTTAAATTAAAAGCACAATATCATTTACATTAGCAAAAAAAAAAAAATACTTGGGTATAAATCTAACAAAATATTTGCAAGGTCTGTAGAAGGAAAACTACAAAATTGGTGAAAAATCAAAATCTAAGTAAGCCTGGCTGGCGTGGCTCAGTGGTTGAGTATTGACCTTTGAACCATGAGATCACAGTTCCATTCCTGGTCAGGGCACATGCCCGGGTTGCAGGCTTAATCCTCTGTGGGGGCGTGCAGGAGGCAGCTGATCAATGATTCTCTCTCATCATTGATGTTTCTATATCTCCCTCTCCTTTCCTCTATGAAACCAATAAAGATACATTAAAAAAAAAAAAGATCTAAGTCAATGGAGAGATGGCCCATGTTTATGTATAGTAGGATTTAATATTATTAAGATTGCACTTCTTCACAACATGACCTATATATCAGTGCAATCCCAATAAAAATCCCAACAAGTTACTTCTTTATATTGGCAAACTGTTTCTAAAGTTTATATGGAAAGTCCAAAACCCAGGTTAGCCAACACAAGATTGAAGAAGAACAAAGTTTGAAGACTGACACTACCCAACTTCAAGACTAACTATAAAGCTACAGCAATCAAGACAGTGTGGTAGTGGCCAAAAGACAGACAAATAGATCACTGGGACACGATGGGGAATCCAGAAGTAGACTCACTCAGATACAGTTAGCTGATCTTTGACACGTGAACAAAGGCAATTCGACACAGAGAAGATAGTCTTGAAAGCAAATAGTACTAAGGCATCTGGATATTCAACTTACAAAACAGTGAATCTAGACACTGGCTTTACATAAACATTAACTCAGAATGGCCATAGACTTTCAAATGAAAAATGATAAACCTCTTGAAGATAACAGAAAATCTAGGTGACTTTGGATTTGGCAGTGACTTTTTAGATATACCACTGGAACTGTAAAAATGAGAGGAAAAAATCATGTTTGACTTTATTAAAATGAATACTCTGCAAAAGACACAGCAAAGAGAAGAAAAAGACAAGCTGCAGTCTGCGGGGGCGGGGGGATGGAGGGGGGCGGAATCTTTGCAAAACAGTTATGAAGGGTGTGTGTCTAAACTCACAAAGAACTTAAAACTCAGCAACAAGAAAATAACTCATTGAAAGGTGGGTAAGAGATTTGAACACAGACCTCACCAGAGTAGATGTACAGACGGCAAATGAGCAGACGAAAAGATCCTTAACATATGTCATTAAGAAATGTAAATAAAAATGAGCTACGATTTGGCCATTTCTTACAAAGTGAAGCCGTCTGACCCTGTGGTCCAGCAGGATTTGTGTAAGCAGGTGAGCTGAGACTTCCGTCCACACAAAGCCTGCACTATGTCCAGGGCAGCGTTACTTATAATGCGCAGACGGCCTTCGGGAGGTGATGGGTAGACTGTGGGGCCCCGACAGTGGAGTATTAGCCACGATCACAGGACATGACTTGCCCGCCACAGAAAGGCATCAGAAACTGTAATGCGCATTGCTAAGTGCAGGACTTCCATCTAAAATTCTGCACACGACATGATTTCAACTCCGTGCCATTCTGGAAGAGGCAGTGGTCGGGCAGGGATGAATTGCGGGCCACCCAGGATGTTTAAAGCCGGAACGTTTCTGTGGGGCACTGTATGGTGGATCCGCACACACATTGTCAGAGTCCATGAAAGATGCCACTCGGTGAGCCCTAATGCAGACTCTGAGCTTCAGTTAATAGTAACATATGGATGTTGGTTTCATCAGTTGTAACAAATGTACCACAGTCAGGCAAGGTATTAATATTAGAAGATGGTTGGGGTCCTGAGGGAGTCTATGGCAGTGGTCGGCAAACTGCGGCTCACGAGCCACATGCGGCTCTTTGGCCCCTTGAGTGTGGCCACGAAGTTTCAATCGCACTGTACTTGCGTGGCCGCACGTGGTATTTTGTGGAAGAGCCACACTCAAGGGGCCACAGTTTGCCAACCACTGGTCTATGGGAACTCTGAACTGTGGCTCAATTTTTTGTGTGAACCTAACCTAAAATTGTCTAAAAAATAAAGCCTATTATTTTTTTAAAGTATATTTGAAATGGAGAAAAACCATAGTTGGAATTGGAATAATAAATTTGGACACATAATTAGGATTGTTCAAATGACTACTAGATTTCAAAATTTTAGATTGTGTTCTAATTCGTTTTCTTCGATAAAACTTGTCAAAACTGTTTTCCCAGTTTTTACTTTTTGGTACACATCACATAATGTTTTGTTTCTCTTAGACCATTCCAACGAAAGACAGACTTGAAGGTCTTCTGGCTTTTAAGGAGAAAAGATCCCCTCGCTATAAGGGGGAGTAGAACAGACAGCGGCCTTGGAAGTGCCAGTGTAACAGTGTGCTTCTGGGAATGGCTCAGCGCCTGACCTCCGTGACCAAAGCGAGGAGCGGCGAGCCGGCGGCGCCCCTGGAGGCGCCCACGTGCACTTGTCCCACTGTAATGCCACTCAGCCAGAGTGTAAGCTAGTGTCCCGTCGAAACAGATCCAAACGTAGGTAGGCGTTCTAAGACATTTCCTGCATATGAAGCTTTCTGTTCTTAGTTTTTGATGTGAATAATGTATATACTGCACTTCAGGAATAATGTTGATTGTAAGTCTACTGTGCTGCAATATGAAAATAAAATTATTTCTATAGACCCAAAATGCGAAGTTATACAAGTAAGTTTCTAAGGGTTCACACACACACACACACACACACACACACACACATCTCACACTGAAAAATGATTGCATAGATATTCTAAGTGAAATTGATCAGGTCTAAATAAAATTAGTGAAAAGAAACTTGGGAGTTTTTCTCTCACCCCATTCTTTTCTAATTGAATAAAACATCACGTGTTGGATTTTAGAAGAAACCAGCTTTCCCTGCTGGTTCTCTCTGGGGAGCTCAGTCGTCAGAGACAGGCCTGGCACCTGCTGCTCAGCCTCCCGCACGTGGCTGGCCCTGGCCTCCCCAGAAAGAAAATGGCAGCCAGGGTCGTGGGTTAAGGGTGCAGTGCAGCCTGCCTCCCGCTCCCCCCTAGCCCCCCACTTCCTTGCACCTGATTTCAGGAAGGAAAGGAGGTGGCTTTCCCCCTGGCCGGGCAGAGCCTCCAGACTGGGAGCAGCCAGCAGGTCAGTTGGGGTGCCTTGCCTGGGGCGGGCCTATGGGAGCCTGGGGGACTGTGGACTGAGCGTGACAGGGGAGGAGGACATCACAGCCCTGAAGGAGCTGAGCTGCCTTTCCTTTGTGTTTGTGTTTGGTTCATCACACCAGGCTGCCTGACTGCGGGCAGCCCAGCCCCAGAGGGCAGCCCTGCTCTCTGGGACCTGTGCCTCATTTAAGGCCCCGTAGCCCCGCCCCAAACGCTGCAGGGCAGGGGGGGGTGGCGGGGGGGGGGGCGCTGTGCAGCTAGGACACATTCAGGACGCCTGTTCCTTGCAGCCTGCACTCGCCATCACGACCTCGTTCCTTTTGGAAAGCGTATATGCTTAGAAACTCAACACCTAAAAACACACAATCCATTAAAACATGGGCAGAGGACCTGAATAGACACCTCTCCAAAGAGGACGTACAGATGCCAATAGACATATGAAAAGATGCTCAAGGTCACTGATCACCAGAGAGATGCAAATTAAAACCACAATGAGCTATAACCTCACACCTGTCAGAATGGCTACATCAATAAATCAACAAACAACAAGTGCTGGAGAGGATGTGGAGAAAAGGGAACCCTCGTGCACTGCTGGTGGGAATGCAGACTGGTGCAGCCACTATGGAAGACAGTATGGAGTTTCCTCAAAAAATTAAAAATGGAACTGCCTTATGACCTAGTGATTCTACTTCTGGGAATTTATCTGAAGAAACCAGAAACACAATTGGAAAGAACATATACCCCCTATGTTCATCGCAGCGTTATTTACAATAGCCAAGATTTGGAAGCAGCCCACGTGCCCATCAGTAGATGAGTGGGTAAAGAAGCCATGGGACATTTACCCAATGGAAAATTAGGTCATAAAAAGGAAGAAAATGTTAACCCTTGTGACAGCATGGAGGGACCTGGATAGCTTACGCTAAGTGAAAGAAGCCAGTCAGAGAAAGACAAGTGCCGTGTATTTCACGTAGAGTTTAACGAACAAACTGAACTAACAAGAAAAATGCAGAGACTTATAGATAGAGAGCAGGCAGGCAGCTGGAGATGGGGCAGAGGAAATTGAGCATACAGAGAACTCATGGACACGAACGACATTGTGGTTATTGCATGGGAGGAGGGGAGGCAGAGGTGGAAGAGAGTAGTGGAGTATAACAGTGACGAAAAAAATGTTTAAAGAAAATTAAAGAAACTGAGACACTGTTCTGTATCCAGAGGCACATGCGAGAGGAGACAGCCTTCTCGGCAGCTGGAGCCGCCTCGAGGCCCCTGAGACCAGCCAGTCTGAGGACTTGAGGCTGAGCAGCCACACCCATCGGAAGGAAGGGGGAGGGCCAGGGGCGCTCCTGCCGCTTCCGGGGAAGCCTGGCAGCGTCTTGTCTGGTCTGCACTGCTCAGACCCAGCACTGTATTGAGTTCTCGGCGCCCCCGTGTCAGGCGGCTAGCGATGTCACTGGACAGCACACGGCTCTGGCCACGTCTCCCCTCCTCTGAACCCGCAGTGAGACCTCAGGCAGCGCACCCGCCCGGAGCCCGATCCTCATCCGTAAGGTCCAGTAGCTGCTCCCGATCATGGTGGACAGACCAGCGGTGTCGGGCCAAGGGCTTTGAACCAGCGGTGGCCTCTGGATGTTCCCATTTCAGAGGTGTTGGGACAGGGCGGTGGGTCTCAGACCACGTCCGGCTCAGGGCCTGCTCGGAGCCTGGGAAGAGATGGTGAGAGACCTGGGCCTTAGCGAGCCCATTGGGGCGCTGGGGCCTGTGAGGCTACCAGGGCTGGGGGAGGCCCGTGGCCCCACACACGTGTACGCTGGCCACTCTGCGCTTGTCCGGACAGATGAGGACTGTGGGCAACGGGTGCCACTCCCCTCCCCGGGCCCAGGGGCGCGCTGAGAGGACAGCTCTGCTAACCTGAGCCTCGGCCCCTCTGGGCTGAGCGGGCGGACTGTCACTGCCTTCCCTGCTCCCTGTGGGCTGGGCCAGAAGAGGCTCTGGGTTATCACTCTGGGCCCTGGGGTGAGCAGGAGCTCTGATGTGTTAAGAAAAGTGATGGTGCTGACAGGACCAGTTTTGAGGGCGGGTGAGCGGGCCGCCCAGAGGAAAACAGCCCATTTCTCATCACCTGCTGGCTTTTGTGGCTGCCAGGCTGCCTCCTCGTCCCAGAGGAGATGCGGGGGGACTCGGGGCCTGTGGGGGCAGCCGTGACGGACCAGGGACAGGCAGCCCTCGCAGGCTGTGCCCACGCCGCACTGCCAGGGCCAGTCCCACGTGTTCCCAGGGCGGGCCATGGGCGCAGCTGCCACAGGCCATGGTCGCAGAGGAATCTGAACCAGCAAGCGGCCCCCTGAGCTTTTTGAAACGAGGCTGAGTCACTTTCCCTGTCAGCCTCTGAACCCGTGAAGGAACGAGCCCTTTGTGCAGTTTGCAGAAAGTGAGTGGTTGGCAAGCGACAGTTCGGACCTCCTGCCTCTCCCGCACTAACCTTTATTTTGAGTTGTTCATTGACATTTTCCAAAACAGTTTTCATGAAGCCTAGAATTTGCTCACCAGTGGCCACAATTTGAATGCTTTACATATACAAGAAATGTGTGACTTGCCATAAAAGACAGGAAATGACAGCCCTGACTTGGCAGGAAGAAATTCTAATTCTTGGAGGGCTGTACCTGCCAGTGGTGTTCGCGTTTTGATTGGTGTGTATATGCAGTTAGATTGTGTAATTATTGACAGGGTGGGCCTTGCATCTGCCATTTTGCTATTTGTTTTCTACATGCCATACTTGCCCCGACCGGTAATCAAACGGTGACCTCCAGGTGCATGGGTCGACTCTCAACCACTGAACAGCACTGGCCGGGCAGTGCTTTATTTTTTTTTATGTAGATTTGAGTTACTCTCTAGTGTCACTTCAACCTGAAGGACTCCATTTATATTATTTCTTGTAGGGAAGTTCTGCTTGTGAAAAATTCTCTGTTTTTGTTTATCTTGGAATGTCTCAATTTTTTCTTCACTTTTAAGGGATAATTTTGTTAGATATAGGGTTCCTGGTTGACAGTCTTTCCCCACCTCCAGACTTTAAATATGTTGTCCCACTGTCTTCTGTCCTGCATGGTTTCTGATGAGAAACTGGCTGTCAATCTGTTGAGAACACTGTGAAGCCGCTCCTCCCTGCTGCTTTCATGATTCTCTCCTTGCTTTGGCTGTTGGCAATTTGGTTATAATATGTCTTGGTGCGGATACCTTTGTGCTGATCCTGAGCTTTTTGGCTGTGTAGATTAATGCCTTGTGTCAAATTTGGGAAGTTTTTGGTCAGTATCTCAAATATTTTATATTGATTTTTAGAGAGAGAGGAAGGAGGGAGAGAGAGAAACATCGATTGGTTGCCTCCCGCATGCCCTCTGACTGGGGATGGAACCTGCAACCTGGGCATGTGCCCTGACCAGGAATTGAACCAGTGACCCTTTGATGCGTGGGATGATACTCAACCACCTGAGCCACACTGGCCAGGGCTCTTTAAATATCCTTCCGACACCTTTCTCTCCCCGTGGAACTTCCGTGTGCATGTTAGTGCCCCTGACTGTGCCCCCAGGTGTGAGGCTTTGTTCATTTTCCTTTTATCTTTTTTCTGTTTACTCTTCTGATTTGATGATTTCTTCTGATATGTCTTCAAGTTTACTGATTCCTTTGACATCTCAAATTTGCTCTTGAGACCACTTAGTGAATTCTATGGCTGCTTCTTTTCCTTGTATGGGTCACACTTTTCTTGTTTCTTTTCATATCTTATATTTTGTTGAATAATAAACATTATATATAATAAAACCCTAATATGCAAATCGACTGAACAGCAGAACGACCGGTTGCTATGATGTGCACTGACCACCAGGGGCAAACGCTCAGTGCAGGAGCTGCCCCCAGCCCACAGGCCCCAGGCCAGCCAAGGCAGGGGCCAGCCGGGGTCCCGCCGGTCGCCCTGTAGAGAGAAGCGACCGACCAGTGGCAGTGGCAGGGGACCCGTGCACGAATGTCACGCACTGGGCCTCTAGTGTTAAATAATATGGCAACTCTGGAAATCAGATCCTTGTCCCCACCCCCCGTGTTTCTGGTTGCTGTTTGTTATTGTTGCTCTTGGTTTATTTGGTGACTTGTCTGCACTAATTCTGTAGTCTTTGTTGGGTGTGGTCACTGAAGTCTTGGTTTGGTTGGCTTAATAGTCAGCTAATGATTGGACTGAGATTCCTTAAATTCCTGGAGCCAAGAAGTCTCCCTCTCACGGAGGGGCTCTGCATGGCCAGGGAGTGTCCTAAATGCTTTGTCAGGCAGTTGGCAGCCTTGCTTAGCCTTCACTTCCTTTCTGTGCAGAACCCCAAGGACAGCCAGAGGTCAGAGTTAGGGCCTTCCCAGGTCTTCCCTGCGTGGAAACACAGGTCTGCATGTTCACCTTGCCTTCTGGGTTTCTAGGAATAGGCCAGAGCTGTGCATAGCCCCTACGAACACCTCATTCTCCAGTTTCTCCCTGTAGGCTTTTGGCTGCCTTCTCATTTGTGCCAACTGTTATCACTACCTCAGGCAACTTTGAGGCTAAACAATTGTTACTGGTTGTTTTATGCAAATACTCTGTGGAAAAAGCTGTTCACAGGGAAAGAACTCTCAGGCCAGATAAAGACAAGCCCTGTGAGGGGGTTTCCCCTCTAGTGGATTCCCCTGGGACCTGCCAGGCTGGTTAGATGATGACATTTCTGGGAGCAGAGCTGTGGGGAATGCACAGGTGCAGTGGGTGGTCAGGACATGGCCACCATGACTTTGAGGCTGTTGGTTTTGAAACTCTACAAGGAGTTTGGGAAAGGGAGCGGGATACACAGCAGTGTAAAATGTCACAGAGCCTAATATTCTTATTCAGATTCAGCAAATTTTCTTGAATAAATGCTCCTCAGATTGTTGCAAGCTTTTGGTTGATTTCCAGCGTTCTGTAAAGATTGATTTTGACAATTATTGCCAGTGTTCTCATTGCTTATGTGGAGGAGTAGATTTTTAGAGATTCTCACTGCATGAGGTCATCCACCCAACTGATTCTAATGCAGTGGGCATTGTTAGTAAATAAGGTATTCAGAGTAGCTTTCGTATCTGGTATATCAAAACTGATGTTTATAATAATAAAAGCGTAATATGCTAATTAGACCAGACATCCTTCTGGACGACCTTCTGGACAAAGCCGGGGCTGTGAGGGCCGAGGCAAGCCGAGGTGGCTCTGAGGGCTGAGCCCCTTGCACGAATTTTATGCATCAGGCCTCTAGTTTAATAATAATATAACAATATATTATTAGTTATCAATATTAATATTATAGTATTATTAGAATCCAAATTATTTGTTTACTTCTTTTTTTAAAATATGTTTTTATTGATTTTAGAGTTTGGAAGGGAGAGAAATAGAAAGAAACATTGATGAGAGAAACATTGATGGGCTGCCTCCTGCACACCCCTTCCTGGGTTGGAGCCCGCAACCCGGACATACAGCCTGATGGGGAATTGAACCAGTGACCTCCTGGTTCATAGGTCGACTCTCAACCACTGAGCCATACCAGCTGGGCTCCCTTACTTCTGAAATGTAAAGGTTATTTGAAGTCAGAGAAGGATAAGATTTACTGCTGCTGCTGTATTTCAAGTGTGTGTTCTGAAAAGGCCCAGGAAGCTGCCCTTGCCTAGTCATGAGGGAGGTTTGGTCTGTGGAGGATGTGTGTCCATCCAACCCTCAGTGGCTAAGCTAATAGCCATAAGTCACAGCAAATCAACCCATAAATGCAGAATTCAAGTAGTAAATATCAAGTTAATTATTGAAATTCTAGCATTTACCAGTGTTTTTGTGTTTGTGGAAAAATATAAACTTTTCTTCCATGCTGTTAAATTCATGCTCCACTGTTGGACATTTGGACTATGATGACAAAACAGTGTATTAATTTGAACTTATCAGATCTTGGACAGGCTTTCGTGTATAGTAAGGGTTTGCTAGTGATGAAATCCATAAGTCCTTTTTTAAAAGAAAAAGTAAAATGCAAATAATCAAGATGAAATTTGAGAATTTATTTTTTCTAATATATGCTGTGGAGCTAGATATATTCTAGTGGGTTACTGGAACATATAATTGGCCGCCGGCTGAGTTTCAAAAGAATTTTTCGGTTAAGGTGACATTGGAAACAGCAGGTAGAATTGCCATGGAGTCATCACACCCCGTGGGCGCTGTTCACTCTCGGAGCTCCTCGGGCACAGTAGCCACCTGTGACCTTGGCTGGTGATCGGTCCGCTCCTTGAAGAAACAGTCTCTGCTGCTCGGGCCTTTACTCCTGTAATAACTACAGCGCAGCCTGGAGCAGCTCACACGCGTCCTCTCTGGGTGATGCCGGCAGGGTTACTAGTGAGCAGTGGCTTCTCGCGGACATTGCTCAGGAGCGTGAGCACGATGAACTGAAGGTTGATGGTTACGTGTAGATCGTTGGCTCCCATCTCTTTGACCTTTTGCTTTGCTTTTCTTATGTGTAAAATAATCTTATTGTGGGGCTATGTCTGCTGTTTCTAACATAAATGCCAGGAGCCCCTTGAGCAAAGTATCTGATTTCAGTTTTAAAGGGCGGTTTTTATAATGACCAAGGGTAACACATCTGTGCCACCTCACACTGTGCCAGCGACCAGGGCTGCAAAGAAACGCCGTGTTATGGCTCAGGGAACTGAGAGGCCCAGTTCTCCGTGTCATCCACTGAGCACTGGTGATGAGGGCCTGACCAGGAGGCGCACCGCACGTGGTTCCAGTTCTGCCTCAGAAAGGTCCCCGCAGGCCCAGCCCCTGGCCTGGGTCACCCCACCGTGGGCCAGCTGCGCAGGGTGACGCGCTAATGGCTCTAGCACAGCTGTCCATGCAGGATCCAGAGAATGAGTCCCTGCGACGTAACTCTCATCGCACACATTGGAAGATTCAGGCAGCTCAGACAGGAGCTCAGACAGGAGCTCAGACAGGAGCTCAGACAGGAGCTCAGAAATGAGCAGATGTGTTCTGGCTTCTTAATGAACGCGTCATTAACAGCTGTTCCAAGGTCACTGGCGGCAGAGAGAGCCGGTGCTGCCGCAAGGACCTAGGTTAGTAGACCAGAATGAGCACAACCTCCTGTGCGGAGGGGAGCGGCCGAGGCGGGCGGGGACAGGAGCTCAGACAGGAGCTCAGACAGGAGCTCAGAAATGAGCAGATGTGTTCTGGCTTCTTAATGAACGCGTCATTAACAGCTGTTCCAAGGTCACTGGCGGCAGAGAGAGCCGGTGCTGCCGCAAGGACCTAGGTTAGTAGACCAGAATGAGCACAACCTCCTGTGCGGAGGGGAGCGGCCGAGGCGGGCGGGGCACAGGCCTGTGTGTGGCAGCGCTGGGGGCGAGCAG
>NW_005371038.1:1950872-1951629 GCF_000412655.1 Myotis brandtii | reverse complement strand
TGCGCCGGGCCACTGGCCCGCCAGCTCGGGGACATCCAGGTCCCCACCTTCTCCAGCCTCGCCTCTCCCCGCCCACCGGCCACAGAGCAGGGTGAGTCCCTCCACCCACCAGGGTATTTGGGGAAGGACTTGGGCCCTCGTTAGCACCCCGTGCGGAGCGGGGGACACAGCGGGAGGTGCCTCCACTCGAGGACAGCGATGCCGGCTAGGCTCCCGGTGCATTTTGCTGCTCACCTCCCTCTCCACTGCATGGGGACTAAACCCAGGGCACAGGGCAGCGCCGGTTAATGCGGGGCCTCAAACCTGGCTGCCACCCCCTGAACAGGGACGCCCCGCAGGCTCCCGCACTCCCGGGGTTGGGGGAGCGCTGTTGGTAACGTGCAGGCTCCTCCGGGGCCCTCTGGCTCCGTGGGTTAGCATCCACTTACTCCATCTCGCAGGGGATGCGGGGTGTCTGACCACTGTCACCCCAGGAGTCCCAGGCCACAGTGAGGGCGGAGCCTGCTGTCCCTGCAGGAGCAGCGCTGCCAGACCACCAGGTCAGGTCGCAGAGGATCTTCCTAAAGGACACATCTGTCCCCAGACCACACTCCTCACGGAGGGAGCACTAGATGAACTCCGCCGGGGCACAGCCTGTGTCCTCGCTGCCCTCAGGGTTTGTTCAGTACCCGCCTCCCCAAGAGGCTTCCTTTGCATTTGGAGGGTGTGTGTGTGTGTGTGTGAGAGAGAGAGAGAGAGAGAGAGAGAGAGAGAGAGA
>NW_005371038.1:1949504-1950392 GCF_000412655.1 Myotis brandtii | reverse complement strand
GTTGGGCGGAGGCAGGGGCTCCCCAGGGCTCGGGCTCCCTGGGGTGTGATGGGCTGGGCGCCCTCGGGCTGACATCCGCAGTCCCCCTTGTGGGCCCCTCTGACCTGTGGGAGAGAATGGGTGTGGATCTGGGTGTTCAGGAGGGAGTGGGCTCGGTTTAGTGGAGGCTGAAAACAACCTCAGTCCGCCTTCCTGGTGCACCCGCCTTCCTGGTGCCCCCGCCTTCCTGGTGCACCCGCCTTCCTGGTGTACCCGCCTTCCTGGGTGCACCCGCCTTCCTGGTGCACCCGCCTTCCTGGTGCACCCGCCTTCCTGGTGCACCCGCCTTCCTGGTGCACCCGCCTTCCTGGTGCACCCGCCTTCCTGGTGCACCCGCCTTCCTGGTGCACCCGCCTTCCTGGTGCACCCGCCTTCCTGGTGCACCCGCCTTCCTGGTGCACCCGCCTTCCTGGTGCACCCGCCTTCCTGGTGCACCCGCCTTCCTGGTGCACCCGCCTTCCTGGTGCACCCGCCTTCCTGGTGCACCCGCCTTCCTGGTGCACCCGCCTTCCTGGTGTACCCGCCTTCCTGGGTGCACCCGCCTTCCTGGTGCACCCGCCTTCCTGGTGCACCCGCCTTCCTGGTGCGTTTCTCACCCACCTGTCTCCACAGGAGCCCGTCACCGCCAGGCCTCCGCCCGGAGGGAAGGGGCCTCCCCCGGAGCCGGGACGGGTGGCCTGTCCCCAGGCTACTTTTTATCTAACAGCCATGCAGGTTGGGTGGCATTTTTTACGAAGGCCCTTTGGTGGCACTCAATGGATAAATAACATGTTCATAGTTGTCGGTGGGCATTTAAATGCCCCGAGACTGGGCTGCAGCCCCTCCCTGCAGGCACACGCTTGGTCGTGG
>NW_005371038.1:1941740-1949413 GCF_000412655.1 Myotis brandtii | reverse complement strand
AAGAGCTAGAAGCACACTCGAAGGGGCAGAGCCTGCAAAGCTGGGTGGTGGCTTCTCTCCCCTCGGCTGCGCTGAACGGCCTGTCGCCCGTCTGGGTGGAGGGACTGTGCCCCGGTTCAGGGCAGCTCCCAGGCTGCACCTCCTCGTCTGCTCCAGAGGCTCCAGCTCCGAGACAGCCCGGCGGTTGGGGCCTGCACCCTCTGGGCAGGTGGCACTGGGGGCGGCTGGGCCATGTGTGGCCACACCTGGGGCTTGGAGAGGGGGGCAAGGTCCAGCCCAGGGGGGTCTTACACCTGCGTGGCCCGGGGAACAGTGGTGGCTGGGAGAGCGCCTGCTTTCCAGGGACCTGGTGCCGCTGGTGGGCAGAGCACAGGGCTCTGCTTGCCAGGCCGCAGGGGACGGTGCCGCAGCCGCCTGCCCAGCCGCTGCCCCACGCCTGTGTCTGCACTGCTTGCCCTGCACCCAGGGGGGTGGGAGTCTGCAGCTTAGAAACTGCCTGTCTCTGGACTTCAACCCGAACCTGCACTTTCTCAGGGCAGCGGAAACGGTGCCAGGTCCCTCCTTACACCCACACACCACACATACACACACACGTACCTCACACCTCACACCACACATGTGCCTCACACCTCATGCTCCACATCACACACATACATGCACACACCACACCACACACCACACATATCACACACAACACACACACACACATCACACCACAACACACAACACACATACATACACATACATATATACCACACACCACACATCACACACGCACATGCACACATCACACCACACACCACACACCACACATCACACACACATACACACCACACATCACACACACATACACACATCACACCACACACCACACATATCACACACAACACACACACACACATCACACCACAACACACAACACACATACATACATATACACCACACACCATACATCACACACACACATACATCACACCACACACCACACACCACACATCACACTCCACATCACACCACATACACATACACAGAACACACACCACACATACACCTCACATAACACATCACATGTATACTCCCCACACACACATACACACATCACACCACACACCAGACATATACCTCACACTTCATATACACACCACACACCACACATCACACATGACACCACACTTACACTCTCTACAAACACATACACAGAACACACACCAAATGTATACTCACCACACATATACCTCATACCTCACTTACACACATCACACCACTTCACAAACACACTCAAGACACACACGTACTACACACATACAAACACCCCATATATCACATATACCACACACAACACAAACATACACAAATGGACTCCAGGAAAGACATGGGAGGCGTGCTCTGTGCACTCAGCTCCTGGTGCGGACACCAGGAAAGACAGGAGGGGGGCCTGTGCTCTGTGTATTAAAAGCCAATGATGAAGAAATTTAAAGGCAAACAGGGAAAAAAGACAGTAAGCTACAAAGTTATCCCCATTAGTGAGCCAGCAGATTTCTCAGCAGAAATTCTACAGGCCAGAGAGAGTGGAATGACATATTCAAAATATTGAAAGATAAAACTGTCAGCCAAGCATATTCTATCCAGCAAAGATATCCTTCAGCTAGGAAAGGCTTTCCCTGACAAACAAAAACTGAGGGCGCTCCCAACACTGGGCCTGCCTTACCAGAAATGTTGAAAGGAGCCCTTCTACCTGGTATGGAAACGCAACATCGCAAAGCTATTCCAGAATAGAGTGCAATCGCTAAAGTTCAGCATAAAGGTTAAAGGGGGAAACATAACTAAAAATCACTACACCTACTTCAGTTTGGCAATTAACTCACAACATAAAAAAGGGAAAATTTGTGACAACAAAAACACAAAAGCAGAGGAAGAAGAAGATGAAACCTATAAAGAGAAATGAAGAAAAGACATTATTAGCATAAAAAGGACTTTTTATCTATAAGGTATTTTATACAAACCACATGGTAACCACAAAACAAAAATCTAGAGCAGAGACACAAAACATTAAAAAAAAAAAAGAGGAAACAGAGAAAAATCATAGAAAACCACCAAACTAAAACGGCAGACAGAAACACAAGAGAAAAGAAACCGCAGAAATATAGAGCAAACAGAAAACGAGACAATGGCAGGAGTTATCCCTCACATACCAGTAATTACCCTAGATGCAAATGAGTGAACTCACCACTCAAAACACACAAAGCAGTGGGATGGATTTAAAAAAAAAAGATAACTCTCTGCTGCCTGTAGGAGACCCATCTCAGCCCCACAGACAAACAGGCTCTAAGGGGAGGGTGGGAGATGATACTCCAAGCAAATGGTAGCCATGAAAGTGGTGTGTATACCTCATCATACCAAGCAAGACTGACTTCAAGCCAAAAAGGTAACAAAAGACAAAGATGGATATTATGTCATGTTAAAGGGGACAATCTACTAAGAAGACATCACACTTATCAATACATACACACACAGCAGGAGTACCACAATATTTCAGACAGCTATTAACAGGCCTAAAGGGAGAAACGGACTGCGATGCAATAGCAGTAGGGACTTTGACACCCCACTTACATCATGGATAGATCATCTAGACAGAAAGTCAACAAAGAAACAGTGATCTTAAGTAACACATGGACTGGATTTACTAAATAGATATATACAGAACATTCCCCTTCAAAGCAATTGAATATATAGTGTTCTCAAATGCATAGGAAACATCCCAAAGATAGGCCATATATTGGGACAAAAAACAACTCTCAATAAGTTTAAGAAGATTGAAATCATATCAAGCATCTTTTCCAAACACAATAGTTGAAAAAGAAAACTGGAAAAATAAAAATTTTGGTGATCAAGCAACATACCTAGAACAACTATTGATTAGGTCAACAAGGAAATCAAGAGGAAATTAAAAAAAAAACACATAAAGACAAATGAAAATGAAAATATAACATACCAAAATCTATGGGATACAACAAAAGCAGTACTAAGAGGGAAGTTTATAGCAATACAGGAGTGCCTCGAGAAATAAGAAAAATCTTAATAAATCTTTACATGTAAAGGACCTAGAAAAAGAACAAATGAAGCCCAAAGTCAGTAGAAGGGAGAAAATAATAAAAATCAGAGCTGAAAGAAATGAAGTAGAGACTAAAAAGGCAATTTGAAACATTAATGAAATGAAGAGCTGGTTCTTTGAAAAGATAAACAAGATTGACAAACCCTTAGGTGAACTCACCAAGAAAAAAGGGAGAAGGTTCAAATAACTAATATCAGAAATGAAAAAGGGAAAGTTACAATGGATACCATAAAAATACAAAATAAATCATAAGAAACTACTATAAACAGCTATATGCCAACAAATTAGAAAATCTAGAGGAAACGAATAAATTCCTAGAATCATACAAACTTTCAAGATTGAATCATGAATAAATAGAAAATCTGAATAGATGGCTCACTAGTTAGGAGATTGAATTAGCAATCAAAAGCTCCCCAAAAACAAAACTCCAGGACCAGACGGCTTCACTGGTGAATTCTACCAAATATTTAAAGAAAATGTCATATCTGTCCTTCTCAACCTCTTTCAGAAAAAGAAAAATGGAGAGGGAATGCTTCCTAATTCATTTTTCGAGGCCAATATAATCCCGATACCAAAGCCAGACAAGAAAAACACACAAAGAAGAAAGTTGCAAGTTAATATCTCTGATGAATACAGGTGCAGAAAATCACAACAAAATGTTAGCAAACGGAATTCAACAGTACATTAAAAAGATCACACACCATGATCAACTGGGATTTATTCCAAGGGCGGCAAGGATGGTCAACAGCTGCAAATCAATCAGCGTGATACATCACATTAGCAAAGGGAAGGACAAACGTAATTTGATTATCTCAATAGATGCAGAAAAAGCATGTGACAAGATTCAATATTCATTTATAATAAAACTCAATAAAATGGTTATAGAAGGGAAATACCATAATAAAGGCCATGTATGACACATGCACAGCTTGTATAATACTCAATGTTGAAAAATTGAAAATGTTTTGTCTAAGATCAGGAACAAGACAAGGATGCCCACTCTTGCTGCGTACATTCAACATAGTATGGGAGTCCTTGCTAGCACAATCAGGCAAGAAAAAGAAATAAAAGGCACCCGGATTGTAAAGGAAGAAGGAAAGCTGGCACTGTCTGAGGATGACGTGGCTTTCTATGTAGAAAATGTTAAAGGCTTCACAAAACACCATTAGAAATAGAAAATACAGGGATGTTGCAGGGCACAAAATCAATCTACAAAACTCTGTTGCATTTCTATATACTAACAATGAAAAATTAACAAAACAGCCTCATTTACAATGATGACAACAAGAACCTAACACCAAGGAGATGAAAGGCCTGTGCACTGAAAACTAAAGACATTGTTGAAGAAAATTGAAGAACACACGAAGAAATAAAAATATCTTCTGTGCTCATGGGTTGGAAGAATTACCAGTGATGTCCATCTTACCTACAGCAATCTACAGATTCAATACAATTCCTATCAAAATTCCAACAGAAGTTTTCACAGAAATACAGCAAAAAATCCTAAAATTTGTATGGAACCACAGAAGATCCCAAATAGCCAAAGCAATCCTGAGAAAAAAATAACAAAGCCAAAACATAGCATAAGTAATTGCTCAAAACCATAATGGTTTTGAGGAAATTTCAAACTATACTATAAAGGTGTAATAATTAAAACAGTATGTTATTGGCAGAGAAATGAACACAGATCAATGTAATAGAATTGAGAGTCCAGAAATAAACCTGCACATATATGGACATCTATATATAAAAAAGCCAGCGACCAGAATGATGAAATGACCAGAACGACCAGTCGCTATGATGTGCACTGCAGCGGCCAACCGGCCCAATTTGGGCCCTGATTGGCCTCCCCAACTTCGGCCCCCCTCACCCCAATTGATCAGGAGCAGGGCCAGCCAGCCAACCTCCTGCATCCCCTACCCCCAGCTGTCCCTGCCCCCGATTGGGCCTGGGTGAGACAGCCCCGATAGGCCCTGATCGCTGGCCAGGCCTAGGGATCCCACCCATGCTTGAAGTTCATGCACCAGGCCTCTAGTTTAATTTATAATAAAGGAGCCAAGAATTTACCATGGAGAAAGAACAGTCTTTTTAATAAAGGATGTTGGGAAAAGCAGGCAGCCACATGCAAAAGAATGAAACTAGACCACTATCTTACATCATACACAAAAGTTAACTCAAATTAAAGACTTGAATGTAGTACCTGAAACCACCAAGTACTTAGAAGAAAACAAAGGCAGGAAGCTCCCTGACATCAGTCATAGCAACGTGCTTGTAGATTTGACGCCAACAGCAAGAGAGACAGAAGCAAAAATGAGCACATGGGACAACAGAAAACCAAAGCTTCTACACAGCAAAGGGAACCACCTACAAAATGAGTCAACCAACCAAATAGGAAAAGGTCTTTGTAAGTCACACATCCAATAACTAGTTAGTATCCAAAAGGTATAAAGAGCTCATACATCTTAATAACAAAAGCCAACTACCCAACTAAACTGTGAGCAGAGGCAATGAATAGAAATTTTCCCCAAGAAGATGTACAAATGGCCGACAGCACATGAAAAGATGTTCAACACTAATTATTAGGGAAGTGCAAAGCAAGGCCATAATGAGACATCACCTCACACCTTTTAGAATGGCTATTATCAAAAAGACAAGATGCAACCAGTGTTGGAGAGGATGTGGAGGAAAAGGAACCTAGTGCACTATTGGTAGGAATATAAATTGGTGCAGCCTCTATGGAAAACAGTATGGAGATTCCTCAAAAAATTAAGAATAAAACTACCATATGACTCAGCTATTCCACTTCTGAGTGCTTATTTGAAGAAAGATGAAAACACTAATTTAAAAAGATGCTTGCACCTATTTCATTGCAGCACTGTTTGTAATAGCCAAGACATGGAAGCAACCTGGGTGTCTGTCGAGGAATGACTGGGTAAGGGGTGGTACATATTTACAATGAGATTCTACTCAGTCACAAAAAAAGGTGAAAGCCTGCCTTTGTGACAACATGATGCAGCTGGAGGGTGTTATGCCGAGTGAAGAAAGTCAGACAGAGAAAGGACAAATCATGATTTCACTCACATGTGGAATATAAAAACACACAAAACAAGTGAACAAACAAATTTTAAAAAAGACAAACTCGTAGAGGCAGACAACAGATCAGTGGCTACCAGGGGGAGGAGTGGAGGCGGGTCATTGTCTGGTGACAGAGGGAAACGAGACCTTTGGGGTGAGCATGATGTGGTGTGTACAGATGTCATAATGCTGCACACCCCAGAGTTACAGAATGTCACACCACTGTTACCTCAATAACACCCCAACCCCAAAGACTGGGCTAAAACAAAGGGTCCCTTAGTTTTTCCTGGGGCAAGTCCCTAGTTGTGGCATGAAGAGTCCAAGGCCATCACCAGCCGGCTGTCCTTCCCACTGAAGAAAGCGCAGTGGTGAGTCCTGGTCACTGTCTGCCTGTGGGGGCGTTGCCACTTGAACTGGGGGCTTCCCATTCCGCTGGCCAGGGCACATCCCCTCACTTCTTCCCATTGGAGTGCCCCGAAGTGTGTGTGCTATGGTGTGTTGTGTGTATGCTGTGTGCTGTGTGCATGTATGTTTTGTGTGCTGTGTTGTGTGTGTGGTGTGCGTTGTACTGTGTGTGTATGCATGTGCACACATGTATGTGTGTGGTGTGCTGTGTGTGTGTATGTGTGTGCGTGCTCTGTGTAGTGTGTGTGTGTTGCATTATGCGTAGTGCGCTGTGTGTGTGTACGTGTGTGTGTTGTGGGGGAGTGTGTGAGGATTTTGGGGGTGTTGTGGAGTGTGGCGTGTGTGGTGGTGACAGCCAGCGGCATTTCCTGGTGAGGTGGCTCAGCACGGGAGGACAGGCACAGGACAGGCGCAGTGGGCACGCTGCAGGAAGCCTGAGCCAGCGCTGCTCTCAGGCAGCACTTTGGAGCTGGGCCATGTCTGTCTGCCGTGCTGGACACTGAAGCTAACACACAAACTGCTCACTGCAAACTAGCATCGAAAAATGAAATTTACAAAAATAAATAAAAAGGCATCTATATATATAAAAAGCCAGCGACCAGAATCCCATAATGACCGGAATGACCTGTCACTATGACGCCCACTGCAGCCAGCGAACCAGCCTGACTGGGGGGGTGGGGCCGGCCGGCCAACTTCCCGTGGCCCCTCTTCCTGGCCGGCCCCACCCCTGATTGGCCTCTCCCACCCCGATCGGGGGATGAGGGCAGCAGCCACCAACCTCCCACTGCCCCTCCCCCCAGCCGGCCCCACCCCTGATCACTCGCCCTACCCCAATAGGGAGCAGGGCCGGCCGGCCACCGGCCACCGTCCTGCAGCACCTCTCCCCGGCCAGCCCTGCCCCCATGGGTCCCCACCACTCCAATCAGCCTGTGGCCCCTCCCTCGAACCAGCTCCACCCCCGATCTGCCCCCGACTCCAATCAGGGGCAGGGCCCGCCAGCCAACCACCAATGGCCCCTCCACCAGGCCACTGGCCCCCAGTCTGCTCTCCCACCCCATTTGGCGCAGCCAGCCAACCCACC
>NW_005371038.1:1923671-1941477 GCF_000412655.1 Myotis brandtii | reverse complement strand
GGCCCCTCCACCAGGCCCGCCTGGCCCTTATAGGGCCCAAATCAGGGCGGGCCAGCCAGCCAACCTCCTGCCACCTCGTCCTCCTGACAGGCCCAGCTCTGATTCTCCCCAATTGGGGCTGGGCTGGCCGGACCCCACCCATGCTCGAATTTGTGCACTGAGCCTCTAGTCCAGTGGTTCTCAGCCTTCCTAATGCCGCAACCCTTTAATACAGTTCCTCATGTTGTGGGGACCCCCAACCATAAAATTATTTTTGTTGCTACTTCATAACTGTAATTTTGCTACTATTATGAATCGTAATGTAAATATCTGATATGCAGGATGTATTTTCATTGTTACAAATTGAACATAATTAAAGCATAGTGATTAATCACAAAAACAATATGAAATTATATATGTGTTTTCCGATGGTCTTAGGCGACCCCTGTGAAAGGGTCCTTTGACCCCCAAAGGGGTCACGACCCACAGGTTGGCGACCCACAGGTTGCGAACCGCTGCTCTAGTCCTATGTAATAAAGAGTTAATATGCAAATGGTTGTCATGCCCTCGTGCCCTCACGCCCTCGTGCCAGGGCTGGGGGACCTGAGGCTATGCCCCCCACCCCCATTCTGGGCTGGGGGACCTGAGACTGCGCCCCCCACCCTGCGGGGCTTGACAGGGGTGGGGCCGGCCAGGTCTGTGTCTCAAATGATTTTGAGGCATGCATGGGTGGGCAGGGACTTGACTCTGGGTCCTGCAGCGCGCCCCAGACTCTGACAGGAGGGAGATTTCATATACATTTTACTAATTTTCTTTCATCTCTGACACTTCTAGTAAAGAGAAAGGGCAAATAGCAATATTAAAATATTTCCTCTAATTAATTTCCTTTCAATGTGCATGAATTTCGTGCACCGGGCCACTAGTTTAAACATAAAAAAGGAACCTTCTGTGAACAAGGTGCTGGCATGTGGCTCACTGCTGAGCCGAGCAGGCATCTCTGCTGACTGTCTCTCGTTTCTCAGATCGTGGACAGAACATGTTTGCGCTCTCTGTGGGCAGGCTGTGAGCTGCAATCGACTCATCTCACACTCTGAACAGCAGAAAAAGCCTTGCCTCTGAGGGGAGAAATGACTTTGGGGGGCATTCATGCTTTGCAGACTTTGAAGACACACACGAAGGTGCTGGGCCAGGTGCAGGCTTGGAGCTCAGGCGGGGGTCGTCTCTGTCAGTAGAGAAGCCAGACCTGGGCCCACCTGGGACTTGGCCTGAGGTGGCCCCCGGTCGGGCCAGCTCTCCATCCTCCGTAGAAGGTCACCGGCAGCCTTTGTGCAGATCCGGCAGCTCCTGGGCCAGCGTGATGGAAGGCTGCTCCGAAGCGCCATCCTGTGCGCTGGGCGGGCAGCCCTGTGCTCTCTGAAGAGGCCTCCGCTGCGGCCCCGGCTGCGGCCACAGAACCCACTGTGTGCACTGCGAGAGCAGGTCACCCATGTTGTAAGCAGTCCTATCGATCCCCTTCTGCCCTTGATTTTTGTGGGGGATTGTTAAAGTGACCCATCTAAAATAAAGCATTTGGAAATGTCCTCTTTCCACCCGAGTTTGGCAGCATTTTTATTTATTTATTTATTTTCGTTTCAACCAGTCCTATCAAGAGTCAAAGTTGTTTTCTGTAAGTTCATGTTGAAGCTGAGGTAGCCAGTCCCTCTGAAGGTCAGCCCTGGGCGTGTGGCCACTTGTAGGGCTCTCAGCGGGTCACTGGCTGCCTCCTGAGCCGCCTCCTGCAGGAGGTGCATGCGCAGCCCAGGGCCCCGAGTCAGCGAAGCCCCTGGTGCAGAAGCGCTGCCTGTGGCTCCTGACAAACCACCCACACTTGGTGCTCAGTACAGCTTTTTGTTTCTTGCAGCTCTGGGGCTGAGGCTGGGTGTGTGGGGCTGAGGCTGTGTGTGTGGGGCTGAGGCTGGGTGTGGGGGGCTGAGGCTGGGTGTGGGGGGCTGAGGCTGGGTGTGGGGGGCTGAGGCTGGGTGTGGGGGGCTGAGGCTGGGTGTGGGGGGCTGAGGCTGGGTGTGGGGGGCTGAGGCTGGGTGTGGGGGGCTGAGGCTGGGTGTGGGGGGCTGAGGCTGGGTGTGGGGGGCTGAGGCTGGGTGTGGGGGGCTGAGGCTGGGTGTGGGGGGCTGAGGCTGGGTGTGGGGGGCTGAGGCTGGGTGTGGGGGGCTGAGGCTGGGTGTGGGGGGCTGAGGCTGGGTGTGGGGGGCTGAGGCTGGGTGTGGGGGGCTGAGGCTGGGTGTGGGGGGCTGAGGCTGGGTGTGGGGGGCTGAGGCTGGGTGTGGGGGGCTGAGGCTGGGTGTGGGGGGCTGAGGCTGGGTGTGGGGGGCTGAGGCTGGGTGTGGGGGGCTGAGGCTGGGTGTGGGGGGCTGAGGCTGGGTGTGGGGGGCTGAGGCTGGGTGTGGGGGGCTGAGGCTGGGTGTGGGGGGCTGAGGCTGGGTGTGGGGGGCTGAGGCTGGGTGTGGGGGGCTGAGGCTGGGTGTGGGGGGCTGAGGCTGGGTGTGGGGGGCTGAGGCTGGGTGTGGGGGGCTGAGGCTGGGTGTGGGGGGCTGAGGCTGGGTGTGGGGGGCTGAGGCTGGGTGTGGGGGGCTGAGGCTGGGTGTGGGGGGCTGAGGCTGGGTGTGGGGGGCTGAGGCTGGGTGTGGGGGGCTGAGGCTGGGTGTGGGGGGCTGAGGCTGGGTGTGGGGGGCTGAGGCTGGGTGTGTGGGGGGCTGAGCTGTGTGTGTGGGGGGCTGAGGCTGGGTGTGTGTGGGGCTGAGGCTGTGTGTGTGGGGGGCTGAGGCTGGGTTGTGGGGCTGAGGCTGTGTGTGTGTGGGGCTGAGGCTGGGTGTGTGGGGCTGCGGGCAGCAGGGGCTGAGGCTGCAGGTCCAGCACCCTGTCTCCAGGGCCTCTCCTGGGCCTCTGGTCAATCCCATGTCCGGCGGGACTCTCTGGCAGCACTCAGGGGGAGGGGGCGGCGGTGACTACTCGGGAGAGGGTGACACTCACACCCTCTGCAGGCCTGGGTGAGAAAGCCTCAGACACACCTCCACCTCCGTCTGGTGCCGATGCCAGGTCTGTCCTCACACCCGCAGGGGAAGGGGGACTCGGCCAGGGGCAGAGCAGGGTGCAGCGAGCCCTTTGTCCTCAGCTGATGTTGTGTGGCTCCTGGTGTCCACCCTGTCCTAGGAGCTTGCACCTGGGCACAGCAGGCGTGCCAGGGGCATGGCCCGACGTCTGCAACGCCTCTCCGTCACTTGAAATCTAGAAACAGCAGCAGCGCCTACACCCGCCCTCCCACGCCCCATACCCCTCCCTGCCCAGCCCCCTGCACCCCGAGGAAGGTCAGACCTGCGCTGAGTACCCCAGATTGCCAGGGCCCATTCCCCTGAGGGGGCAGTCTCTGTGGCCTGCCTCCCGCCCCCAGGGGTGGGGCCATTGCTCAGGTTCTCGCCTGCAGGTGAGGCGGGCTGCCTGCTGCGGGGCTGGGGAAGGGCTCCCACTGCGCCCCGCTCCCCTGAATGTGGGCACAGAGAACTCAACGCTCCCAGAGCAGCTGCATGCGACACGGGGTCGCACTGGCACGTTCAGAGTATGCCTGGTGAATTGTGCAGAATATATCTGCATTCTCATTTTGGTAGTAGCACTAGAAATAGAAATAAGAAAGCGAGAAGAGACCAGAAGAAAAGGTGTGTGTGTGTGGGGGGGGGGGGTTGCGCAGGGAGGGGATGCCAAATGGCATCTTTAGACTTTACACTCCAGGTGGAAGCTGAAGTCATGAACACAAACAGATCTTTCTCTCTTTCCCTCGTTAATTACAGGTTGTAAAGCCAGGGTGTGGGCTGGGCGTGGGCCTTCCATGTTTCAAAACTGTGTGTGACAGCTGTAGACAGGCTTCCTGGGCACCCCAGGTGCGCGTCCCCCGCGGTCAGCGCCGATGGCACTCCTGCGGGTGCTCGGATCCCTCCACCCCACCCGCTGCCTGCGCCTCCGGGGAGGGCAGTCCCTCAGCACCTAAGGAGAAGGTGACACTTCTTGCATTTTTTAAAGCAATAACGTTAAATATAAAAATACTTTAAAAATGCAAAAAAGAAAGTAAAACACACAAACACACCCACAGTCCCACCCGGAGGGTCAGTGTCAGCCTCGCCTTTCAGTTTTGGTCTGGACAGCGGAGCAGGTGGTTCCCGTCTGGATTTCGGAGCCAGGTCACCTGGGGTCAGATTTGCCCCCCCACACCCCCACCACGTGGGACCTTCGTTGGTCACCTGGCTGCTCCCTGCTTCAGGTTCCCGGTCTGTGAAGGGCACACCCACAGTGGCCTCTTGCAGATGGCGAGGTTAATGCCTGAATGTACCATCTCTGTAGCATCTTCCACAAACCCTCACAACAGTTTGCCAGGGGCCTATCACCGTATTTGGATTTTTGCAAAAGCAATAATTTGTTTTTGTGCCCCTCACCCCCCAGCCCCACGCCCAAGTTAATTTTATTCTTTTTTTAAAAATCATGTACAGTCGTCCTCCCTTACCTGGGGAATACCTTCCAAGACCCTGTGGACGCCTGACACTGTGGCGTTAGGAATATATATGTTTATTTCTTTTCGCCGGAAGGAAGCACTTTCTGGCTTCTCCCTGGCTCTCATGTCGCAGCCCCACGCTGCAGACTTGGGGCCGTGACGAAGTAAAGTAGAGTGACCTGAGCCCCGCCCTGACACCTCAGCAGCAGCTCTGGCAGCCGAGACGGCTACTGAGTGGCCACAGGGAGAGACGCTCCATGGAGATGCTGGCCACGGCGACCACGTCCCGGGTGACGGAGCAGGACCGCACGGAGGTCATCGGCTGCTCAGGACGGTGCGCATTTTGAACGTGTGAGTTGTTTGTTCCTGGATTTTCCATTTAATATTTTCCCACCAGGGTTGGCTGCAGGCAACAAACCACAGAAAGTGAAACTGCAGATAAGGGGGCTATCATGTTACCAATACGGGCGAGCTCGCCACTGTGGGATGAAGGTTAATATTATGACTTCAGGCATTGAAATCTCACTTCTGCTTGAATGGACTGTCTTCTTAGACTTTGGGACTCTCATGAGAGTGTTAACATGTTAACCTTCGTGCTTATAGCCCTGTTTAAAGTCATGCTTTGCTGTGTTTTGGGGTGGATGTGATGCCGGGATGCGCTCCTGCGTCCTCTGGTTCCTGGGAGGGTCTGTGCAGCATTGGTGCCGTCATTCCTTTCTACATTGTGCAGGGTGTGCTTAGCAATCGGGGGCGGGGGGGGGGGGGTGAAGTCTTCTGGGTGGGAGGTTTACGCTGACAAACTCGATTTTTTTAATAAATACAGGGCTATTCCTAGTTTCTCTTTCATTTTGTGTGAAGTTTGATTAGTTGTACCTTTGAAGGAATTTGTCCATTTTATTAACTTGCCAAATTGATTGGCATAAAGTTGTTCACAAAATTGGCTTCTTACCCTTTTAAAATCTATACTGTCTGAAGCGACCACAGGTCTCCGGTTCCTGACATTGGGGATCTGTGTTCTGTTACAGCTTCTTGAGTAGTCGTTACGGGTTTATCTACTTTGTTGGTTTAGAAATCCCAGGATCTAGCTTTCTAATTCCTTTGTAGTTGCTTTCTATCCTGTTGATTTCTGGTCTCTGTTACTTCTCTCCTCCTACTTGCATCGGTTCCTCTGCTCTTCTCTCAGCCTCTTGAGCTGGAACCGGGTCCCTGTGTGGGCACTTCCCTGTCTAACTCAGCGTTCACAGCCGCGAGTTCCCCTCGAGCCGCTGCTTTGCTGTGTCCCCCACATTTTGCTTGTGTATTTTCCTTATCACTTAGTTTGAAATAGTTTATAAATTATTTGTGATTTTTTGGAAACATGCATTATTTGGATATGTATAGTTTAATTTCCAAATATTGGAGATCTTCCTGGGTATATTATTATTATTACTAGGGGCCCCGTGCATGAAATTCATGCACTCGGTGGGGGGGGGGTGTCCCTCAGCCCAGCCTGCCCCCTCTCACATACTGGGAGCCCTCAGGGGATGTCCTACTGACAGCTTAGGCCCTCTCCCTGCTCCTCTTGGGGAGCGGGCCTAAGCCACAGTCTGGCCTCCCTTTGTGGGAGGTGACCAGGCTTATCAGGGGAAGGCACAAGCCCCATCACCCTGCTGCTGCAGCCACTGCCAGTCACCGCAGCCAGCAAGGTTTTTTCATCAACAAGGACTCCAGTCCCTTCACCATGAAAAAATGACAACTTTCTTTAGGCATTTTCAAGATGTGTCTTTCATAGGATATGACATTTCTTTATTATTTTTTTATCCTCACCTGAGGATATGTTTCCATTGATTTTTAGAGAATGTGGAAGAGAACGGGAAAGACAGAGAGAAACATCAAAGTGAGAGGAACACTTTGATTGGCTGTCTCCTGCATGAGCCCTGACCTGGGCCCCGGCCAGGGAGGAGCCTGTAACCTAGGTACATGCCCTTGGTCCCAGAATTGAACCCAGACCCTGCCATCGGCAGGCCAAGGCATTATCCACTGAGCCAAACCGGCTGGGGCAGGATATGACATTTCTTAGCCCTCCAGCAGCGGACCTTCGTTTTTTTTGCCAGGAGTGTGGTGAAAAACCCTAGATCACCTTTTTGGATTCTTATGACCCAAGTTACTAAGAATATTACCAGTGGCATACAGGGAGCTTAGCCAATGAGTGGTCAGAAAAGGTGTTTCCTCTGTAGTTCACACCAATCCTGGCTTGGCTCCCCGCCCAGGCCTGACACCTGGGCCAGAGGCATCGACCCTCATCACCCTCCGATTGCCAGATAAGCCCCTTGCCCAGGCCTGATGCTGAGGCTTCAGGCCTGGGCAGGGGACCCCCAGACCCTCCGATGGCCGGCTCTGCCCCTGCCCAGGAGCCCCTTGGCTCAGGCCCTTCCTACGCTGCTCAGGGCCCACACGGAGCCTACCTCAGAGTGACCTGGGTGCCGATGATGTTCCCAGGACCCAGGCCGCTGGGCGCCTATGTGTGCAAATTAACCGCCATCTTTGTTGGGTTAATTTGCATACTCATCCGATTGGCTGGTGAGTGTAGCGGAGTGACACCAATTTTCATGTTTCTCTTTTTTAGTGTAGATTGATTTCTAAATTTATTTGCAATCAGAGAAGCTGCTCCATATGTTTCCAGATCTTTTAAAGTTGTTGAGACTTGCATCATGCTCAGCTTCTGCATGTGCTTACTGATATTTTTCTAACAGATCAATAAATTGCTGAGAGAAGGATGTTCATACCTACCTCTTACTACAATTGTGCAATTGTTTTTTCCTCCAAATTAAGCAAAAAAAAGGAACGGCTTTCATCTGATAAAGGACATCTATGAAAACCTAGTGTTACCCGGTGCTGTTCATACTGTTGCAATGCTGATCCCCCATGAGATCGGGAACAAGAGAAGGAAGTAGCTCTGTCGTCACTGTGGGCAGCTCGCACTGGGAGCCCCGCCATGCGAGTCCACGCAGACAGAGGGAAAGGCACAGACTGGGAGGTTAGACTGTCTCTGCAGGAGCCAGGCATGACCGTCCGCATGGAAAGTCTCAGGCCACCCACAAACCACAGCGAGCTGCAGGCGCAGGTCCAGTCAGCAAAAGCCAATCGCACATGCATATACCAGCAGCAAGCAGTGGAAAATGCCATTAAAATTCCATTTATAGCATCAAATAAAAGTCTTAAACATGCATTTAACAAAAGAAGTGCACACGTTCTGGTCACAGAAACTGCAGGATGTTGCTGAGAGAGCTTAGACCCACCGTGTGGAGAGGGAGCCCGTGTCTGGGCTGGGAGACGCAACAGTACAAGTTGCCAGCTGCCCTCAAGCACATCCATAGGTTTTGCTTTGCAGGTATAAGCCACTCGGTAATTTTTTTATTTTGCTGCCAACATAAAGTATTTCCAGGAAACAGAAAGTGTTACTAGACTCATCTTTACACACCCCAAGACTTCTCGCGGCAATGCGAAGAACCTTGGACTGTCAGCGTGGCTTATGAAGTGTGCGGGAGACCCTTCGTTTCGGGCTTCTCAGATTCTTCTCTGATCCTGACGTTCACGATTGCCCCTGAAGTTTGTCTTACACGCCTGTGGGCAGCTGTTGCTAAGGCGCCACTTCCAGCTTGTGGTGCAGAATTCCAGAGCAGCCCGGAGCCCCTGGCATAGCTAAAGGGGTTTTGCAGGGATAATTAAGGTTGCTCTTCCGTGGACCTCAAAGTGGGGAGACTGCCGGAGCGGCCTAAACAAATCCCAAACCATTTAAGAACAGAGGTTTCTCTGGCTGGTTATAGACGGGGGCATGAGAGAGACGGCCCGGGACAGGTCCCTGCTGCTGGCTCTGCGACGGGAGGACAAAGACAAGGACCTGAGAGCGGCTTCTGGTTGCTGAGAGCAATCCTGCGGACGGACAGGAAGGAAGCAGGGGTTTAGGCTCCTGCAGCTGTGAGGAGTGAGTGAGCCTGAACATGCCTTCCTCGCCCCTCCAGACAAGACCTGAGTCCCCCCATGCCCCACACCTCCAGACAAGCCCCGCCTCCCCCCACACCCCACACCCACAGACAAGACCCGAGTCCCCCCACGCCCACTCTGCAGAGGCGCACAGCCCTGGGGCTTCCGACCTACAGAGTCAGAGGCGCTGAGGGTGCTGTGACAAGCTGCTGAATTTATGGTGATGTGTTAGGCAGTGCTAGAACTCATACACAGCTGGGACAGAGCAGGCACAGCAATGAGCCATTGTCCCCAGTTGCAGCGCTGTTTCGTGGGATAAGAGTGCGATTCTACTTCTTTCTTAGTGGTGAACAAGGCCTCGACCTTCCAAGCTGTTGTCAGGGTTCAGGTAAAAGGTGTTCCGAGTTCCTGGGAAGCTTCTGATTCTTGCTGTGGAAGTGCGGCTCCTGGCCCGCAGCAGCCCGCACCTGCTGGGAGTTTGCTGGGAACTCGCAATCCTGGGCCGACCTCAGGCCTCCCAAGGCGGGTCTCCCTCTCAGCTCAATCCCCAGGCGCAAGCGCGCATTAAGGTTTGAGCAGCGTCGCTCCCACTGCCACCCCTCCCACTGCCACCCCTCCCACTGCCACCGCTCCCACTGCCACTGCTCCCACTGCCACCGCTCCCACTGCCACCGCTCCAGCTGCCATTGTTGGCTCTTAGGACTCTGCCCCTCAAGCATTACCTCTGTTGTTGGGTCTGGAACCTCGGCCTCTCCCTGTGGCGGCTCCTGCTGCAGAGCTGGGTCCTCCGTCCTGCGCAGGGACGTTCCTTCTTCCCGCTTTCCGCTTGTTCTCACAACCTTCTCCAGGGCCCAGGCTTCCCACAGGACTCCTGCCCAGCACCTGCCCCTCGAAGGCTGCGTCTGTCCGCTGCGTGGGACCCCTGTGCCAGCTCCCTCACTGCTCCTTCCCAGGGGACGCAGTGCCTCGCTCCCAGGGATGTGCGGTAAGGATGCCGCGGCAGAGTGGAGGGCTGGACTCGTCACAGCTGCTGCTGCAGACGCCATCGTCCCTGCGGGTCAGAGACCAGGGACCAGCTGCGACCACTCCAAGGCCACCCAGCGCCCCTTGTGCCGTCTGGAGCCGCTGGGCACTGTGTGGGCAGTTCCACGGGTGGCGCTGCGGTCTGCCCAGCAGGCAATCTGCTCATAGCTTCACGTTTTTCCTTTTTCTCCTCCATACCCTCTACACTCCCCAGGGAAACGGGACCCCCTCATCTCTGGTCCTTCGAGCTCTCTTTCTGAGAAACACCTCCCACCTCACCACTTCTTCCGGAAAGCCTTCTGGGGTTGCTGCTCCCAGCCTCCCAGCAGGCTTTTATTGCTGTTTTTGGCCTCCATAATGCTTTGTTTGTCTGTTGCAGCACAAAACCACCCCAAATCCAGTGGTTTAAAGCCACCATTTAATCTGTCTCAGGTGAAGAATTTGGAAAGGGCCTCGCTGGGCGCTTTCGCTTGGGCTCTCCCACGTGGACAGGTAGCTGCCTTCCGGGGCTACGGTCGTCTGAAGGCCTGGCCGATGGCTGTCCCCGAGGGCGCCTGCCTTCATGCTGCTGGCCAGCGGGCTTGGCTGGAGCACACGGCTGGCCCCTCTCCAGCTGAAGCACCAGGGCCCTCGGGGCCGGGACTCTCAGGCGCAGGCAGAGGCCCCAGAGCTTCTATTGCCTCGTCTGGAACTCCCGCAAGTCAGACTCTGCATCTCTGCTGGGCAATGGGTGGCACAGGGCAGCCCAGATTCAAGGGCGGGGACTCGGACCCCACCCTCAGAGGCAGGCGCCGGGAACGGGCGGCAGGTTCCTTCCCTCACGGTGGCCTGGCCGCCTGCTCGGCCTCCCTCTGGCTCTCCTCACAGACAGTGTGACTTCCCACAGGGCTGTCTCCAAGGCCGGCACCTGACCACATGTATGTGCTGACTGACAGTGAGTCACAGTACAACTAGCCAGAGGGGAGGGCGAGCCTAGCGCTAACAGTGCAGCTGTGGCCTGTCTGCATGTGTGCGCAGCGAGGCTCCAGGGAGACGCAGAGGCTGGTCTGAGTGCGGGGTCAGCTCTTGTTGTAAAGACCTCATGAGCCCATCAACAGCACTGTCTGGGAGCTGTCATGGAGACTGCAGCGGGGCGGGGCGGGGCCAGGGGCCCACACAGACTGGGGAGCACCATGGGGACTGCAGGGGGCTGGGCCCACACAGACGGGGGAGCACCATGGGGACTGCAGGGGGGCGGGGGCCCACACAGACGGGGGAGCACCATGGGGACTGCAGGGGGGCCCACACAGACGGGGGAGCACCATGGGGACTGCAGGGGGGCCAGGGTCCACACGGACGGGGGAGCACCACTCTGCCTCTGATCGGCCCAGGGAGCAGGCTCTCCAACTCTTTGCGCTCCAGCTGGAGCCCCGACAGGACCCTTTACCCAAAGGCACGCAAGCCCTCAGCGGGAGGGGCCTCTGGAACCAGGGTCAGGCTGAGCTTGTTGGGAGAAAATCGCGTCTTGCCAACATGCAGACACAGTGAGTTTCCGAGTCCTCGGCGTTCCCTCTCTAGTTGCAGGGATTTATCTACAGCCGAGCGCCGACCCATCTACAAGCGCCCGCTTCGCTCAGAACTCCCGCCTGCCCC
Organism: Myotis brandtii; assembly: GCF_000412655.1. Taxonomy (NCBI): domain Eukaryota; kingdom Metazoa; phylum Chordata; class Mammalia; order Chiroptera; family Vespertilionidae; genus Myotis; species Myotis brandtii. Next base: position 1,930,346 of record NW_005371038.1, on the reverse strand, counting down.
CAGGACAGCGTGTGAGGGCGGTTCTGCCCTCCCCACCACCGTGCTGCACGGCGGGGGGGGGGGGGGGTGGGGGCGCTCACCCTGGCCTCCAGCGGCACCTCCCAGCAGGGCCTGGGTCTGACTCTGTGAGGGGCCGAGCACTGGGTGCTCACGGCCTGGCACAGCCTGGTTGCTGGGTAGTTGCGCCTTTTCTTGGCTGAGATGGTTTAGGGGGTCACCCAAGACACCCTCACACTGCCAGGCCCTGGGACAAACGGGAGGCTTGGAGGTTCGGCCAGGAGGGGATGCTGCCCTCGCCCCGGGCTCCCAGAGCACAGCCGGGCATGGCCTGGGGGAGCCGAGCTGCAGGCAGGTGCCCGCCCACCCGTGTGGGCACAGGGCTGGGCAGAGAGCCCAAGGGGCAGGAGAGAAGGCGGGGCCAGCACATCACAGGGGTTTCCGTACCCCCTGGAAGGCGCCGAGAGGAGCTCTGGAGACACAAAGGCACTGTCATGGGTGTGCCCCAGCCACCTCGGAGGAAAATCATGCTTTTTTTTGTTTTGTGTTTGGTGGTGGGGAGACAGCTCGAGCAGAAGACATATGGGGCTCAGATGCAAGGCTGTCCTCCGGCCTCTCCCTGCCTGAAGGCTCTGGGCGGCAGGAGCCGGCCAGTGGCTCGGGTCTGAGTGCCTCTCAGCGCACCCTCAGCCTCAGGCCGTGTCTGTGGCACGGCCTCCCAGTCCTCTCGGGGCTCCCAGGGCCTTCCACGCGCAGTGGCCGTGGCCAGCCTGCGGCACAGCCCACCCAGAGTGGGTGCTCAGGACTTGGCGACGTGGTTTCATTCTTCGGCTTCTTTACTAACTGCGGTGAGTCCCCCGAGTCTATCCGACAGCAGGTGGTGACCAGCTGTGGCCGCGGAGCTTTCTCCCATGTCACCGCCACAGGAGCCCGCGCGGAGGGGGCCCTGCGCCCACAGCCGAGCTCTGAGACACGCGTGGCCTGGGTCGGGCCCTCCGTGGCAGGGTGCCGATGCCCTCACTGGAGGACAGTGCAGGGAGGCGGGGGAGAGAGCCTCCCTGGCTGAGAGCAACGACCGAGCCGCCAGCCGGGCAGTGACGGCTACATCCCTTCCCATTCTGAGGTGTTCGTCGGGCAGCGGGTAAATGAAGTTCACGTCTGAGAAAAGTCAGCCCCCAAGAATTCCGAACCTTCGGTAACTACCGGTAAAACGGAGCGGCTGAGGGAGGTGTGGACAGATCGTGACGCGACGACCAGGTCCTTCCTAAGACTCTGGGAGCCACGGCCCAGCCCCAGGGATTCCCCCGGCGCCGCCACGCGGACACTTACCCCAGGAGGTCAGCGAGCACCTTCCTTCCTGTCCCTCTCACAGAGCCGCTCCCCGCACAGCTGAGGGTGCCGATAACCGTCTCCACAAAGGGCTTCTGCGGAGGTGAGCCTCCCCGTCCCGAGCAGGTGCACTGGCTCGGCCAGCGCAGGGGCAGCTGGGCCGGGAGCCGGGACGAGGGTGGAGCTCTCCCTGCCTGCGCCGCACAGAGGACAAGCCGGGCGGGCAGCCCTCACCCATCTCACTCTCACGTGTCGCCCACTCACAGCTGGTGACATCAGAAAAAGACCGACATTTTCCAGATCTTCTGCCAGGAGGAGAGGTGTTTATTTTCTCCACCGAGACAGAGATGTTTGAAGATAAGCCGTGCTCACCGGAGCCCATCAGAGGCTGGAGTGGGCGCCTGGCCTGGCTTGGATGCCGGTGCCTCGTGGAAGCCATTGGCGAAGTGAGTGAGCCCCAGCTCCTGGCCTGCATGTGGTCGGAGCAGGCGGAGTGGCAAGCGCAGGGCACGTGCACAGGAACGCGCAGGCGGGCCGTGTCAGTGCCCTGACCAGTTGCAGGCCTGCTGCGCTGAGGGTCTTGGGAGGCTCAGGCCCGGCCCCTCAGGTCTGGCTACAGTTTCTGCCCCCTCCCCTTCCCCGGGCCTGTGTGGCTTTGGCCGGCACTTTGGCCAGCAATTTCCATGAGAGCTGCTCTTGAGCTGCCCTTGAGTTGTCCTTGAGCTGCCCTTGAGCTGCGCTGGGGTTGCTGGAGCTGTTTTGCTCGAGGCACGGGGTGCAGGAAGGGCCTGGGACTTGTGGTCTCTGAACCCACCACACACCCATCATGGGAGGGTTCAAAAGCCAAGCCCAAGCTCCAAGGAGTTTTCGCAGGTCCTTTGAGGCACCTCAGAGGGTCAGAGAGCAGGAAGGTGCGTTCAGGGGGCGGGTGTGACCGGCTCAGAGGCGGGCCTGTGCACTGGGGCCCACACGCAGTGGGTGACGCGGGCTGGTTTGAGTGGAGACTCTGGTGAGATGAGAAGGGGAAGAGCAGGGCCCAGCCCTGGGGGAGGGGTGCTCCGAGCCCTGGGGTCAGGCCCCTCAGGAAGGTGTGTGTATAGACGGGGCTTCACCGGCCTAGCTGCTTGCAGTCAGCAGAATGGGGGACCTGCCAGCCTCCATAATCATGTGTGCCCTGAAAGAAATCACCTGTATCTCTATCTGTCTCTAATCACTATCATCCACCTACCGATCATCATCATCTGTGGGCTGTGACTTTGGAGAAGCCTGACTAACGCACAGGGTGGCGGTGCTCTCCATAGAGAACCCACACCCCTCCCTGTGACGCAGAGACCGGCCTCCCCTTACTGGGCTCGTGGAAAACCAGCAGAGGAGTGACTGGAGAAAGATTGCTTTAGAGTAACCCACAATGACGGCACCGATGAACCTGGAGCTGCCTGCTCTCTAAGATACGACTTCAAACATTTAAATCATGTCAGCATAGGACCATAGGTACACAATTTGCCAAATATCCCGCAGGAAATTGTGTGCGAGCTGCACAGTCTCCTCGCCTGTCCAGGCAGAAGCAAGTGCTGCGAGCCCTGCTCCACGGCGTGGTCCCGGGATCAGCAGCAGCTCCTGGGAGCCTGCCCGGACGCGGCCGGGGCCCACGCGGAACTCCAGGCCTCTCCCTGGCGCCGGCCTCGTGGCTGTCAGCACTTGAAATATGGCCAGTGCCACAAAGTGAAATGAGAAGATCGGGGTACACCAGGTTGTGTAATTGTCACATGAATTTAAATTTCATCTGTTCCTTTTAGCTTTTTTAAAAAACTTGCCACCAGGACACGTTGAACCACCCGCGTGACGCACACTGTGCGGCTGGGCAGTGTGTGCTCACGCCGGCCGCTCCGGGTCTACATTCGGCAAGATCCCTGGGTGACCTGCGGCCACCGAGTGTGAGAAGCTGCTCTCGGCCGGGACTGACAAAGGGCAGCCCGTGGGCCACGGCAGGGGCACTGGTTTCTGAGAATCGGGTCTGGGACTCGGTCCCGCCCACTTGCTCTCACTGGTCTGTGGCTGGGTCCATGCTCCTGTGTGGGGTGGAGGGGCTGGGCGGGCGCTCCCGCCACAGGCTGGCCCCTCACGGTTGTTTCTGAGCCCGCCGGGGCCTTGGTCCTGCCTGCTCTCTGGCATGGTCTCTACCCACGCGAGCTGTTCCTGTCCTGTCGGAAGGTCCCCTGGCCTGGGTGCCCGTGGGGCAAAGTGCCAGCGGAGGCCTGGCCCTTTCCTGGAGGTCACAGAGAGAGTCAGAGACCCTTTGGCCACACGATGGAATAGAGTAAAAGATGATTTAAGGTAAAAAGTCCCAGTCACTTTGGGAAGGCCCTTGCAAGCCACCTGGCCGTTCTCCGGGCAGCTACCCCTGAACGACCTCCTGCCGTCCCCGCCCAGCGCTCCCCCTGCTCCCCATTGCTCTCCGGCCTCTGCGGGGGAGGTGCCTGTGAGGACCCTGGGTGCCTGGATGCCCAGGGCAGGTCTCTTTTCAAGGCGCAGCCTCGCCCACCTCTGCGGTCTCTCTGCCATGCAGTGCTGCCCAGCGGCAGGTCTGGCGTTAGAGCAGGCATCCCGGGTCTGAGGCAGGGCCCGCTCCCCTGCTGGGTTCCCCGCAGCGGCCTCGGGGGCGGGGGGCAGGTCTCTTTCTGCACCCCCGCCATGACCGGCCGCTTGTCTTTTGTGAGTAGAGGCTGAGCCTTCCTGGAGATGCGCCGAGATGTGACCAACAGGAGTCCTGATTGTTCCTTTCCCCAGGAGCAAGGGGAACTGATGTTTAGGGCTCGCAGGGGTGGAAACCATGGCGGCACCGCCGCGTGCCTCTCTCTAACGCTCCAGGTAGCTAGAAAGGCAGGCTTGTCTCTGGACCTTCTAGAACGCAGCACCTCTGAGCACGGGGACGTCCTGTTAGCGGGAGGAGAAGGTCTTGACAGGCCGAGGGGCCACTCGCTGCTTTCGTCATGTTAAGATTCATTGAAAAGGCAAAACCCATGAAGTAAACGGTGGTCAGCTGGCGAGCGGTGGCTCTGTGGGGGGGGGGCGGATGCTGCGCTCACTGGCTGCTTCGCCTGGGCCGCGGCGTTCCCCAGAGAGGCTCTGCCCGCGCTCACCGCTCACCGTCCAGCTCCGGGCCAGGCAGCCTGCTCCCTGCCTGGTCGTCTGTCTGTTCCATCTTCACAGTCACAGCCCGGTGATTTGGGGGTGGGGGAGGTTCCAGTTGTCTATTGCTGTGTAACAAGTCGCCCCGAAGCAGGGATTTCCAGCCACCTTTTTGTTGCCCAGCTCTGCCCATTGCCCGTGGCCGGCAGGAGGCCCTCCTGGGAGCACTCAGCTCTGCGGCTGGGCTGTGCGAGTGGCCAGGCCACCCGTGCAGACACCGACGGGCATGGCTGTGGTTCATAGACGCTGTTTACAGAAGCAGGCGCGGCGGCCAGAGCGGGCTGACCCCTTTCTCACGAGGTCGCCAGGACACCCAGGAACACAAAGCCTTGTTAAGGCTCCGAGCGGCCACAGCATTGCCTCTTAGGTGGGTCGGAGCTCAGCCCCAACATGACGTGTGGGTACAGCAGAGGCTGGGCTGGGCAGGGTCCCTGGGAATGTCGAGGACACATGTCCATGGGGGAGAGGCCAGGTTCCATTGTGGTGTCTGATTTGAAGAAAACAGTAGGGTCTGCAACCCTCATATTTAAACCAAGAAACAGAATCTGTCTTTAGAAAGGAACACGTGCCTGCCCGCGGTGTGAACATGTGCCTGCCTGTTGTATGAACATGTGCCTGCCCGCAATGAGAACACGTGCCTGCCCGCAGTGTGAACATGTGCCTGCCCATGGTGTGAACACATGCCTGCCTGCAGTGTGAACACATGCCTGCCTGTGGTGTGAACACATGCCTGCCTACAGTGTGAACACATGCCTGCCTATGGTGTGAACACATGCCTGCCAGGAATGAGAACACATGCCTGCCTGTGGTGTGAACACATGCCTGCCCGTGGTGTGAACACATGCCTGCCTGCAGTGTGAACACATGCCTGCCTGCGGTGTGAACACATGCCTGCCTGCGGTGTGAACACGTGACTGCCTGCGGTGTGAACACGTGACTGCCCGCAGTGAGAACATCTGCCTGCCCGCAGCATGAACACGTGCCTGCCCACGGTGTGTAACTCACTGAGCTACTGGAGTGAAGCCTGGAGGCTCCCTGTGCCCTGCTGAGCGCAAGACCTGGGTCAGGGTCTGTGGCGAGGGTCCTGCTGGCTCCTCTCAAGGCCCTTTGACATGGGTGTGGGGAACAGAAGCCCCGTGTCAGCCACTCAGAGGCCAAGGCCGCTGGGCCACTCTGACATTGCATTTTGCTGGGGTTCTCACCCAGGTTCCACCTTCTCCTGGGTCACCTCTGATAGCAGGTGCCTGGGAAGTTGTACTGATGGGAGGGGTGGCTTTCATTGGCACATGGGAAGCTCCACTCCGGGGCGGTGGGGAGGCCCCCTAACTCTTGCCTCCTGTTTCACAAGCCTCGCCGGTCCTGCCTCCAGTGGCCCCTGTAGTGCCATCAACATGCTTGTTTTTACAGCAAACTAGACCGTGTGGCCTGTGGGATAGGCCCACCACCCCTCACTGCCCACAGCCAAGGCCGCATCTGAGGCTGGTGCTCCAGCCCTGGGCTCTGGCATGGCCGTCTCCCCCCAGCGCCCTGCCCCTGCCCAGCCCCTCAGTATCCCAGCCCTGCTACCTGCCTGTTCACGACAAGCCTGAGACGCTGCTGCCACTGGGAGACGAGTCCTCAAGTCCCAGCTGAATGCCTCCCCCTTAGGAAGTCTCCCAGCTCCCCAGAGCCATTGCTCCTTCCCTCCTTATCCAGAGGAGCATGGACAGGAAGGAGGGGAGGGCGGCGTGGAGGGAGGGGGGAGGGGAGGGAGAGAAGGCGCTCTAGGTGTTCATGGGGACCCGCTGTCAGAACGCACACGTCTCCCTGCAGGAGAGTTCAGCCGAGGGGTCTCTCTTGTGCCTGCGGAGAGCTGGCACCTGGAACCGGCTCGCAAGCTGCTTGCTGCCACTTCCCTGTAGGGGGGTGTGTGTCGCGCCAGCAGGTCACACGCTTCCATTCCCCAGAACTGGCTTCTGAATCACTGTTGAGCTGAAAGCAAACAAAGAAACCCCCGCAGAAAGGCAGGAGCAGCCTCCTCCGTGGCAGCCGCTGAGGGAGCGGCCGGAGGGCTAGGCCGCCAGCCCCTGCTTTTGGTGTTTGGTTTAAGGAGGTTGGGCAAACCACTGTCCCGCTCGGAGCCAGCCCAGGGGCAAGGGCGCCACTCCTGTCGGCCGGTCT
>NW_005371038.1:1907624-1923548 GCF_000412655.1 Myotis brandtii | reverse complement strand
GCGGCCCCAGCGCGGCCAGCGAGGCGAGGACAGCCAGGTGACCGCCAGCAGCACGAGGGCCGGGTCTGGGGCTGCCTGTTCACCGTCCTCCCTGTCGGCTCCCACGGCTCCTGCAGGGACAGGGCTTGCAGGGCTGTGGGGGGTGGAGGGGGTGCTCTCCCAGGGCTCCTCAGGCTGTGGATGGGACCCATCCCCGGGCCATGGGATTAGTTCCTGTGCTGTGACTGACATTTAAAATACATGAGGTAGAATAAACTAAGAACACAGACCGATGCTAATAAATTAAAACCTTAGCATGATGCCAGGTTTTGTCTTCAAACGTTTCTACTGTCTCCACCATTGTCCTTCCCCCCTGTGCCGTATGCGCTTCAGAAGGTCCAGGCCCTACGCTGCGTCCCTCTGGCGGACGTCTCAGCCTCTGCTGAGGGTCCTCCTCCGCGTGCCTGAGCGAGCACGTCTTCATCGCTTACTTCTGCAGCTGGGCTCTGGGCTGCGTCCTGAGCTGCCGTCCCCTTTCCAGCTCTGCTGTCTGCCTGTGGCCCTGGCAGTGAGCCCAGCACTCTCGGGCATGTGTACCCTGTGTCCCCAGCCGCCGACACGCCCTGGGCCGCCCCACGGGGCCATCCTGCTTCCACCCCTTCGTTCTCCAGCTCAGCAGGGACAGCTCTGCCGTCCAGCAAGTTGCCCGCACCCAAATCCAGGCTTCTCCATCCCCATCCAAGCCCTCCCTCGTTTGGTCATTTCTGTCTGTGCTCCTCAACACCACCCTCTCCTCCCCCTGCCAGCCCGGCCCCGCTGGGACCAGCATGCGTCTCAGGTGAAAGACGCTGCCACGCCGACCTCTGCCCTGCCCTCCCCTCCTCGCTGCACAGGCTGGGCAGGGCTGTCCGTGCTGCTGGTGCCATTTGTGAACGTGACAGGGATCGGAGGGCCACTCAGGCCAAAGAATCACACCTGCGATCGTTGTAACTTGCAAGGCAGTGCTGCTGTCGGTGCAGGGGTCTGGGGGCCCCTCTCGTCCATGTGATCCGGTTACTGTCACAGAGACTGAGCCCCAGCATGTGCGCCCTGATGCGACACGAAGGTGTCATCAGCGAAGTGGTCTCGACAAAAATATTCATCTGAGCCTCATGGGAGCTCCGTGAAGTTTCAAGGAGTAAAGAAGCACACCGCCTGGCCCCGGGGAAGCAGTCAGACAACCGGACATGTGCAGGGTGTAGGGCGCTTCCCGGCACCGCAGGGAGCCCTGCTCTCCCGGAAGCCAGTGCGTTCGAAAGCCAGCCTGGCTCCAGGTTACCAGGGACTGTGGGGACCTGAGCTCCGTCCAGTGAACTTAGATGGGTGGCGCCTGGAAGCACCCAGTCCAGCCCTAAAGGACAGTTGGAAGCGTTGGAATGTGGCCTGGAGACGCATGTGCAGGGCTCGTGTCCGCTTTGCGGTGTGGGGTGGGCGAAGGCCCTGCTCTTCAGGCCCACGCGAGTGTAGGAGCAGGTGGTCTGGGTGTCTGCTGCGCACTCCTGAGCGACTCAGCAAGCAGACCCCTCCCGCCAGGCCCACAAGAACGAGCTGGGAAGACACGAGCAGCGGTTGAACCCAGGGTCACATAGTCTGGGGTATTTACTTGTATTATTTGTTCAACTTTTCTGTATATTTGAAATTTTATAACAATAAAACATTGGGGGAAAATAAAATGTAAAACTAATTCTGCTGCTCCTAGAACTGCAAACCTGAAAGGCCTTGGCTTAGTCCCTGCCTGGCCTCTCCCCTCTCCCCTTGGCCCCCCCTCAGGCCCTGAGCAGACCTTTGCCGGTGCTGTTCTGTCGGGTGGCAAGGCCAAGCTTCAGTCACACTCCTATGCTGTGTGAGGGGCCCTCATATTTACCCCCCAAATATTTACTTTAGACCAGAAACTGTTGGAGAGAAATATTATGGCCCCAATACATGGTGCTCAATCTATTTGCTGCAGGAATGAAACTATTTTGCACTTTGCTGCAGCCTGGGGAACTCTGTTACCCAAGAGCCCGCATTCCTGACTATTCTGAAAAGCAAGGCCGGCTGTGACCACAGTTAGCTGCTCCAACGCCTCCGGAGTGGGGAGAGAAGAGCCACTGGTATCTTCTGGAATTGATCTGGGGCCCCTGTCTTCCTATTAGTTGAGTAGAACAAGTCAGAACTGGGGAGAAAGACAGGCAGTTTTCAGATACCTCTCACCACTCTGAGTTTGAGGGTGGAGACTGCCTCAAGGCTGGTCAACTGTGGGGTCATATTTGTATTGCCAAATAGAAGAAGACAATTTTTATTTGATGCCAACAAATTAGAATGCCAAGACCTTATTTTTACTGGCAAGCAAGTAGGACAGCAACGGAGCAGAAGGAAATGTTTGTACATGGATGGATTTTTGGGTGGATAGATGGATGGATGGATGGATGGATGGATGGATAGGTGGATAGATGGATGGATAAATGGATGAAAGATGGATAGATGGATGAATGGTAGGTGGATGGTGATGGATAGATGGATGGGTGGATATATATGGATATAGGTGTACATGGCTCAATGTTGGATATTTTGGCTCCTATAATATGAGAGAATATCTTACTATTGTCCCAGCCCTCCAGACACCCAGGGGCCTGAAAATCAACTCTAAACTATTTTCCAGAAGGAGTCACCCAGGATGGAATCAGAATTCAGACGTGATTGGTGAATCTCACCCCCTGGAAAGTACACATACCAAGTTCCCCAAAGATGATTATTCTGCGTGAACACCATGCATAATGCAGAACTCAGGTATAGCCCAGAGTTTAGCTGTTGGGGATTATGAGGCTCCAGAATAAAGTCACTGTGTTTGGGATTGTGCTGGTTGCTGCTCTGTCTTCAGAATCCTTGCTTCTGAAGTGTGAGCTAGGCTTGCAGGGATGACAAGGGAGAGGTTCTCGGATATCTCGGGCCACCACCTGATAACTCTCTGATGGTAAACTTCCAGCTATTAGCCCAGGAACAGGAAGGCAAAGCCAATTCCACAGGCTCCCTTGTGGAAGGGGGTGGAGTCAGGAAACAGTACCTGTGGACGGAACAGCTGACTCAACCAGCACCTGGGTGACTCAGGCAGCACCAGGCGGCCCACTCAAGGGTCATGGCAGGAGCCAGGATAGGAAACCTTTGTGATGGCATGTTTTCCATGTTGACGGGGCGCTAACACCCAGCTATTCAATCAAATACTAATGTAGGTGTTGCTGTGAAGGTATTGAGAAGAAGTGGTTAACATCTGTGATTAGTTGACGTTAAGTAAAGGAACTGACTCTTCATCCTGTAGGTGAACCTCTGCCAATCTGTTGAAGGCCTTTGAAATGGAGCTTTTATTTTTAGAGAAGAAGAAATTCTGTTTCAAGATGGCAGTGTCAACTCCTGCCTGAATTTCCAGCTTGCACTGCAGATTTCAGGCTTGCCAGCCTCCACGAGCATGTGACACGATTTTTAAAATTTTATTTTTCAATTACAGTGAACATTCAACACTTTACATTAGTTTCAGGTGTATAGCACAATGGTGAGACAATTATATAACTATGGAGTGACCCTCCCAAGGAGTCTGGTACCCACCAGGCATCATACATAGTTATTACAACATTATTGACTATATTCCCTATGCCATACTTTACATCCTCATGACTATTACATAACTACCTATTTGTACTTCTTAATCTCGTCCTCTTTTTCATCCAGCCCTCAGCCCCTTCCCATCTGACAACTGTCAGTTTGTTCTCTTTATCTACAAGTTTATTTCTGTTTTGTTTGTTCATTCATTTTGTTTTTTAGATTCCACATATAAGTGAAATCACATGGTATTTTACTTTCTCTGTATGACTTATTTCACTTAACATAATACCTTCTGGTCCACCATGCTGTTACAGATGGTAAGATTTCTTTCTTTTTTATCCACTTATCTACAGATGGGCAGTTAGGTTGCTCATCTTGGCTATTACAAACAACTAGAGGCCCAGCGCACGAATTTGTGCACGGATGGGGGCAGGCCGGCTGGGGGTTGGGGCCGAGGGCAGTTGGCCGGCTGGCCCCGCCCCCTGGTCGAACTCCCGGTTGAGGGAACAATTTGCATATTAGCCTTTTATTATACAGGATGCTGCAATGAACACTGTGATGCATATATCTTTTCCAATTAGTATTTTGAGTTCTTTCAGATATAAACCCAGAAGAGGAATTGCTGGGTTCTAAGGCAGTTTTATTTTTAATTTTTTGATGAATGTCCATACTGTTTTCAATAGTGGCTACATCAACTTGCAATCCCACCAGTAATGCACAAGGGTCCCCTTTTCTCCACATCCTCACCATCACTTGTTATTTGTTGATCTATGAATGGTAGCCATTCTGACAGGTGTGAGGTGATGTCTGGTTGTGGTTTTAATTTGCATCTCTCTGGTGATTAGTGACTTTGAGCATCTTTTCATGTCTATTGGCCACCTGTGTCCTCTTTGGAGAAGTGTCTCTGCCCATTTTTTGTATGGATTTTTGTTTTTTGGTGTTGAGTTGTGTGAGTTCATTATAAATTTTAGATATTAACCCCTTACTGGATGTATCTGCTTCCATTCAGCAGGTTGTCTTTTTGTTTTGTTGATGATTTTCTTTGCTGTGCAAAACCTTTTATTGTTAGATGTAGTCAGATTGTTTATTTTTTCTTTTGTTTCCCTTGCTTGAGAAGATATATCAGAAAAAGATATTACAAAGAGAAATGTCAGAGTTTACTGCCTATGCTTTCTCCTAAGAGTTTTATGGTTTTAAGTCTTACCTTTAAGTTTTTCATCCATTTTGAGTTTATTTTTTTTGAAATATATTTTGTTGATTTTTTACAGAGAGGAAGGGAGAGGGATAGAGAGTTAGAAACAACGATGAGAGAGAAACATTGATCAGCTGCCTCCTGCACACTCCCTACTGGGGATGTGCCTGCAACCAAGGTACATGCCCTTGATGGGAATGGATCCTGGGACCCTTTAGTCCACAGGCCGATGCTCTATCCACTGAGCCAAACCGGTTAGGGCTTGAGTTTATTCTTGTAAGTGGTGTAAGGAAGTGGTCTAGTTTCACTTTTTGCATGTATCTGTCCAGTTTTTCTAACACAGTTTATTGAATAGACTTTAACCCACTGTATGTTCTTGCCTCCTTTGCCATAGATTAATTAATCATATAGGTGTGGGTGTACTTTGGGCTCTCTATTCTATGCCATTTTGATCTATGTGTCTGTTTTTATGTCAGTACCATGCTGTTTTGATGACTATAGCCTTGTAGTATAGTTTAATACTAAATAGCATGATACCTCTAACTTTGTTTTTCTTTCTCAAGATTGTTGTGGCTAATTGGGATCCTTTGTGGCTCCATATAAATTTTAGGAGTATTTGTCCCAGTTCTGTGAAAAATGCCATTGGTACTTTGATAGGTTTGCATTAAATCTATAGATGCTCTGGGTAGTATAGACATTTTAACGATGTTAATAACTGCCTTCCCCCCAGACAAAAACTGCCTGATGGTAAGGTTCTGCAGGAGAAAGGTGTCCTCCGCAGAGTGAGGGGATGGCTCAGCACAGGAAACCGGGGTGGCTGCCCTCCTAGCTCCAACCCCAGGGCCCCCAACCCTGGCTTCTCCTCACAGAGCTCCAGTCCACTCCGCCCTCCCTCTGCTGGAGCCCAAGGTGAGTGGCTCCACAGGGAATTTTGCGCACTGGCCCTTTAAGAGGGTCCCTGCATTTCTAGCCGTCTCTCCCTGGCAGACAGCAAACCTGCTGCTTTTCACAATCAGATGTTATGTGAGCACCTTTCTCAGTTGTGGTGCCCTCTGCTGGGGGCCCAGCTTAGGGTTTAGACCCCAGAGTTCTCAGTGGCAACCCCTCCCCCAGCTGAGATCTCTCTCCAGACCTTCAGCTGCTGTCTGTGGGCGCCCGGCCAGCCCTTTCGCGCCTCCGCCCCTCCTGCCAGTCTCTGTGTGGTCTCCACTTTCCGTCCTTGGTTATCAGGGTTCTCTCCAGCTGGTCTTCAGTTGAGTTTTCAGGAAGTTTTTCTGTATTTTAGTTGTATTTCCAGTTTGGTCCTGGGAGCATGTCTGTGAGCTTCCAGTTACACCGCCTCCATTTTGGAATCAAGAGACTATTTCCAAATAAGGACCATTCACAGGACTCAGCACAGAGATGTTGTGAGGAGCAGGACAAAGGGGCCTTTTCCTTCCAAACCCCCATAGCCCACAGGAAGCCAGCCTGCAGGGTGTCCAGGACACAGTGCTTGCGGCCGGCCGGCCCCGTAGCCACAGAGGAGACCACTGGAGGCTGGAAATGGACAGTGGTCACCGGACAAGTAGCCAGCCCACGTGACCGTGGGATGGAGAGCGTGGCCACCGCCTCAGCGCAGGAGGTCAGGCGCTGCGGGGAGCGCGTGTCCACACGAGAGCGTTTCCCAGCCCTGTCCAGGCAGCTGCGGTTCCATCTGTGTAGAGGCTCAGTGTCACCTCAATGCGGGCACTGACTGTTCCAGAAGCTCTGCATACGTTTTCTCATTTGCCCCTCAAGCAGGAGCCTGCGCATCTGCAGCAGCGTCTGCTCAGAGCCGTGGGCCCGTCAGTCCACGCGGGGCTGCCTCTGCGTCTGGGCGGCTCGCGGCGCTGCTTCCTCCCGTCTCTCCGAGCGAGCGGCTCTCCGCGCAGCCACTGCCTTACGGCTTCCTGAGCGCTGGCTGTGTCTTAGAGCTCGGGGTCTGCACAGAAGACGGTCTGAAAATTGTGGAGGGGTGATGCAGGAATCGAAGTTAAAGTAGACCCTGAGAGCCATGCCTGTCTGTACAGGCTTGTTCTTGTAACTTTTCTATCAAATCAATAATAAATATTCATTAAAAAATTTAAAATATAGAACATTTCAGAATCAAAAAGTCATGGTTAATATACTGATGTTTTACTTCTACCCCCAGGTGATTGTCCAGTGCTTGGTAATCTTAAAATTAAAAAGAAAATTAATAAGTACATGAAAAAAAACTGCTCCTGGAAAAAAATAGCTGGGACCTGCTCACAATGAACCACGAGCCACAGAGACCCCAGCTGGAGGGTGCCGGAGGCCCAGGGAGGGGCCCCAGCCGGAGCGAGCAGGAGTCCAGAAAGGTCTCCTGAGCCCCCGAAGCCGCGTCATTGCGCCCAAGTCCTGAAAGTCCGTGAGTTTCATTTTCAGTCGGAGGAGAGCCCTCTGCTCCTTGTTCTGGGCATTTCCAACAGGCGGATGGGAGACCCTGTCAGGAGCACAGACTCAGCAGAGAAACCCACTCTGGGCTCCAGAGTCCTTGGCCAAACTCAGGACACAGTCGCCCGAGAGATGAGGTAAAGGTGACAAGAATACATACTAAGCCCTGGCTGGTTTGGCTCAGTGGATAGAGCATTGGCCTTCAGACTGGAGGGTCCCGGGTTTGATTCTGATCTAGGGTGCATGCCCGGGTTGTGGGCTCAATCCCCAGTAGGGGGAGTGCAAGAGGCAGCCTATCAATGATTCTCTCATCATTGGTGTTTCTATCACTCTTTCCCTCTTCCTTCCTCTCTGAAATCAATAAAACATATCTATCTAAAAAAAAAAGGAAAGAAGGATACATACTAAGTGGGGCCAGCACGCCCGAGGAATCGTCCAGAGAGAGAAAGTGGAGGAGGCAGGGAGGGGGCGGGAGTCCTGTCTAAGAGGCAGGAACGTGAGCGTTCTAAAGAAGCTGCACCTCCAAGTCAGAGCTGTGATGAATAACAACATTTACGATTTAACCAGGTAAGTGTAGGGTCCCGGGGCATTAAGCACATTCACGTTTACTGCGTCCATCCCAGCCTCCAGCTCCAGGACTCTCAGATCTCATGAAACTGAAACTGTTCTCTGCCCAGCCTCCGCGCCCGCCTGCCCCAGCCCTGGCACCCGGGTTCTCCTGTGTGTCTCGGGCACTCCGATGGCTCTAGGTGTCCCACAGCAGTGGGTTCATACGGGTCTGTCTTTCTTGTTTCTGACAGTTCACCCAGCATGATGTCCGTAAAGTTCGTCCATGCTGTGGCCCGTGTCAGAATCTCCTCCCTTTTTAAGGCTCAATAGTTCTCCTTGTGTGGACATACTCTATTTCTCCGTCCATCCATCCATCTCCACATTTTAATAACTTTAATCCGTGTGCCCACATAAGACCATTTCAGCACCTACTTGCTGTGAACGTCATCACTGAGATGCTGCACGCTCCCTGTTGGGCATGAAGTATCTGGTGTGTGTTTCGCCCCGAGAGCACAACCCCATTCAGAAGCACGTGGCTTCCTGCAGCTCCGCTGCCTGGCGCCTGGCGCCACGATTCTGGGTTCTCACTGAGCATCAGCTCTGGAGGTAAGCGAGCATTCTCGAAGGAGTGCACACCCCCGGCTTCCAGAGTGTGGCCGCGGCGGGTAGGACAGATCCACACTGACTTCGCTCCATCGCCCCCGCAGGGCCAGGGCCAGGAGGCCGGGGCTGCATTGCCTGGGCGCTCCTGTGCCAGCTCCAGAGGCCCCTCCCAGCGCTGGGCAGAGGCGGGCAGTGCTTGGCTGTTGCCTTCTGTGGCCTGTGGGTGAAGGCTGGCTTGTCCAGTGCTGACTGTCCAGGGCCATGGGCAGTGTGCCATCCATTTTGCTGCTGCAGAGAGTGTGGTGGGCAGCGTGTCGGGGAGCTGGCCGCTGAGTTGAGGCTTCCAGATGGGCAGGCCCTCTGGTTCTTACTGTACAGGGAGCTCCTTTGCAGACTCAGGTAGGCAGCTCGCTGCTGCTTTCCCACTTGC
Organism: Myotis brandtii; assembly: GCF_000412655.1. Lineage (NCBI taxonomy): Eukaryota > Metazoa > Chordata > Mammalia > Chiroptera > Vespertilionidae > Myotis > Myotis brandtii. The sequence continues at coordinate 1,914,747 of NW_005371038.1, read as the reverse complement.
CCTGTCAACCTTTTAATACCCTGCCATATGGCCACGCCTCTTGAAGTGACTCCGCCGAATCCTGCTCTTTGCAACACAGACAGATACCCGATGAGCTTGGAGCCTGTTATGAGCTGAATGTTTGTTCCCAAATTCCTATGTTGAAGCTTAGCTCCGCCCAGTGTGGTAGTATTGGGAGGTGACTAGGATTAGGTGAGGCCATGAGGGTGGAGTCCCTATAATGGTGTTAGTTCCCTTATAAGACTCACCGGAGAGCTTGCTCGCCTCGGCCTCGCTCAGACTTCTAGCCTCCAGAACTGGGGCACCTTGTGACAACAGCCCTGCCAACGGAGACGGACTCTCCTATCGGCCTGCAGTCACACCTGCACACCAGGTGCAGTTCATGCAGGTCCCGAGAAGACGGTGGCACCTCACACACACCTGCCCACTTCGGGGGACTCCAGGTGCACTGACAGTTAAATATGCCCGCTTTGCTGAGGATGAAGCAGGTGGTAAACATAACACTCAGATTCTGTCGGCTTCTATGGGCAGCTTCTCCCATCAGAAACAGTGAATATTAGGTTGTGACTAAATTTAATGACACTGTCAGGAGAGAGACGAGCCTAGGGGAGAACCTATAACTCATGTCAACTTAGAAAATTGAAGAAATAGATGTAAAGAAAACTGATTATGGCTTCAGGAGGATATTAATATTATGGAGCGTGTCTAAAGGACAATTTCCTCTATAGATTACAAAACAATCTAGGAAACTGACCCAGAAATATCTTAGGAATAAATTTTTCCTTTAGGGAGAAATGGTAGCTGTGCCACCCATCCCCTGCTGTCAGTCACACACCGAATTGTCTTAGTATTTTATCTAATGTGATGCACATGTGTCAGACACAAGCATTTCAAGATGGAGCTCTAGAGTCTCTTGAGAGATAAGCGCACTTAAACAGGCCACTAAGGTAGCATCTGTGCGCATGCCAACCCTCGAGGAGAGCGGGCCGCCCTCCAGACTCTGCAAACAGCATCAGCGCAGCTGTGCTCGCCAAAGAGTGGGAGTGGCCTTTGTAACTTGAGATGCTCTATGCCAGTGGTCGGCAAACTCGTTAGTCAACAGAGCCAAATATCAACAGTACAACGATTGAAATTTCTTTTGAGAGCCAAATTTTTTAAACTTAAACTATACAGGTAGGTACATTGTTATTAACTTAATTAGGGTACTCCTAAGGCTAAGGAAGAGCCACACTCAAGGGGCCAAAGAGCCGCATGTGGCTCGAGAGCCGCAGTTTCCCGACCACGGGGTTAAGAGATTGATATAATAGAAATTATAGATTCATATTATTAAATCTTAACAATGTAAAACTTGGTAAACTGTTCTACACTAACCAAACTAGATAATCAAGTAATTATCAGCTACTCAATTTTAATGTATGTTTAGGATATTGATAGTATAGCATCAAGCTGTTGTCCAGAGTAAAGTTTTAAGTCTTAGTTAAACTATAGGTACGTTGAATAAAACTTGATAGCATACTTAATAACGATATTATTTATTGATAAAATTAAATTCCTTACAATTTACCTTACAATATCCATAAAATTAAATCATGACAATGACTGACAAACACTAATGTGAACAATGGCCTTGCATGTCCTTGGACAGTTTGGGTAAGTCAGGTTTGTATGTTGTTGCCCGCACGTGGTATTTTGTGGAAGAGCCACACTCAAGGGGCCAAAGAGCCGCATGTGGCTCGCGAGCCGTGGTTTGCTGACCACTGCTCTATGCCATGCACTATTCCCAAAACATACATAGACACACACACATACACACACGATCATACACACAGGCACATACCTCACACACTTTAAATACAGTAGGTCCTCGGGTTACGTCGGAGATCCGTTCCTACAGCATGACGTAACGCGATTTTCGCCTTAAGTCGGAACCCAACTACATAAGCACTTACGTCACTCACATGGAGCACATACACAGCAGTAATGAACTGAAACAGTAAAAAAAATTCAAAAGAAAGATAACAATTCCTGATCTTTGCTTGTGGTAAATAAATAATAAAAAACATAAAGCACATACGTATATACGATGAAAAGACGAAACTTTTTTTTTTATAAATAAATGGGAGATGGCGATGTAACCACGAAACGACGTACGTTGAGTCCGACATAACCTAAGGACTGTCTGTATATGCATATACATGTACATACAGGAACACACATACACAAGCACATGTACATGTAAGACATGAAGACACACTGCTGTGTAGTGTGACGAGCATGTGCCTGTACTTTGCATATCTGTAGGCAGCTGCACTTTAAGATTATGTTAGGCACCAAGGACTCAGAAAACGTACCACCTCTGGACCATTTATGAAGGTTCTTTAAAGAAGACACATAAACCATCAAGATAATAGATATAAGAGAAGCATGAAGACTGTGCAGAGTGCTGAGCAAATGAACTTGTAAAATGTGTAAAGATGCTTAACGGTCACAAGACGGCTGCCACAGCTCTACATGGACGTTCTCACACCAGCATCCCAAGAAGGAGCCAGGATGTCAGCAAAGCTTCTGCTGAAAATGATGGCCCAGGCTGAGTCCCGACTCCTCTCCTAGTGGGCGGATTGCTACCCTTAAGAAACCAGGGTACATGGGGAAGTAGCAGTTGGTAGAATGGTTGGGTGAGCCGCTTACTGAGTCTTCCATGATAGACAAAAATAAGAAAGGACATAGAAGATGGAACAGCATAATTAACTGGCTTGATTACATTGTTAAGAGGTAAACTGAGGCATATTAAGTTTTTAAGAGTTTATTTGAGCAAAAATCAATTTAATTCAGGCAACATTCAATCTAGCAAATAAAAAGGAGCTCCAGCCATAGCTAGTTTAGCTCAGAGGATAGAACGTTGGCCTGTGGACTGAAGGGTCCCGGGTTTGATTCTGGTCAAGGGCACATGCCTGGGTTGTGGGCTCGATCCCCAGTGTGGGGCGTGCAGGAGGCAGCCGATCAGTGATTCTCTCTTATCATTGATGTTTCTATCTCTCCCTCTCCCTTCCTCTTTGAAATCAATAAAAATATATTTAAAAAAACCAAGAAGCTGCAAGGCAATGGACAAAAGGAAAGACTTTTATAGTCGGAAGAAAGTGGGAACAAGGTAGCTATATTGGGCAAGAAGTTTACTGTACAGTTTACTTTTCTTCGGGGATGCGGGTTCTAGCAGGCAGATCGCCTAACCAGTGCTGGTCAGGTGGTTCCAGATGGACTGGTTTCGATTCTGTTTATTGGAAGAGCTGAAACTGTAATTCAGTCTCGGTTTGGTGATGTAGGGCTTAGCATAGTGACTCTATTTTGGACCCGTTGTCCTGTTTGTTTGTTTCCTTTAACTATATTTATGCACCGAGACCCATTTGTTTGTGTCAACAGAGAGCATAGCTTCATTTCAAACACAAGTGGAATATTCACAGAAATTGTTGCTAAAGTAGAACATAAACATCTTATTAAAATTCCAAAATGGAGAAATTATACAGGCTACCTTCTCTGAACAGGATGCAGGGGGAAAAGGCATTGACATAAAAAGGATAGTAAAGTAATTATATTTCAAGATTTGAAAACACTCTTTAAAATAAAAATAAAAACTACATCTGTAAGCTAAAGGCTTAGAAATGAATGTCCATGAGCGTACGTCATGAAGGACGTGGACAGAGCCACTGTCGGCGGAAAGTTTGTAGCTTTCAATCCTGGTGCTGGCAAATAGGAGAGACAGCAAAAAAATAAAATAAAAAATCCGAAGGCAGTGGAAGTAAGAAAATCATAAAACTAAAGCTAAATATTAGTGAAAGAAAAAGCAAACAAAAAAAACAAAATGGAAGAGTGTTTTGAAAATAAAAAAAAAGTTTAAATAAATCTCTGGCTACTTTGAACAAGTAAAAGCAAGCAAACAAAAAACCCATAACAGCAAGCACAAGATACATAAAAGCATTAGAAATATAAATGTGTCCATAACTGCAGAAAAAGATTGTAACTGAATGCCACTCTATGCCAGTATTTTGGGGACTCTATATGCAAGTAATGATAATCAAGGAATACTAAATTATAGTAGAATCTCTCTTATCCAACACTGTCCAGACCTGTGGTCAGTTGGTTAAGTAAAAAAGTGTGTTAAAGAGGGTCGGGGGTCATAATAAACATCATTACAGAGCTCAAATATTTCACTTTCATGAAAAACATTAAAACAGATATTCCACAAGGCCTTTTCTTTGAAAATGGGTCTGCTGAGTGGATGTCTACAACATCTGTCTTACATGAAATACACCTAAATTCATTGTCAGTAATTTCTAGTTTTGATTTTTAAATACAGGTGGAGAGTGTTAAGACTGTTGATGGAATGTGATTGTGGAATCCTTTTATGTCAGAGCTTCTCACAGTCCCACGCGCCTGTGCCTGTCCTGGGGACCGTGTGCAAATGCAGAGTGTGACTCAGGAGGTCTGAGCAGGCCTGAGACTCCAGCCGGCTCCCAGGTGACGCGGGTGCTCCTGGTCCAGGGGCTGCTCCTGGAGTAGCCGGGATGTACATGTTTGTGATTCCTGCCCCCGCCACCCATTTCCAGGTGTGCTAGCACATTTAAATCCAAGTCATCTTTTTAGATAGACTCAACTCTATCTAGTCTTCCTAAAGCTTCAACCCAGTCTTCATAAAACTGAAAACTCTTTTTAGTGCTTATTCCATTGGTTTATAGAATACTAAGTTAAATAAAATTATTACCACAGGTACACTTGTCATAAACAGGTTTGGGAAGAGACACAGCTAATGTTTGGTAAGTATCCACCTTTAGTCACGGAAGCAGGAGAAAGTGGCCTGCTAGAGTCCCGAACTTATCGCGAGAACCCTCCTTTCAAAAGCACCCCTGCTATGGTCTGAATGGTTGTGTCCCCCAAACTCCACATGCTGGAATCCCATTACTCAAGATGATGCTGTTAAAAGATGGGGTCTTTGGAGCTGATGAGGTCATAAAAGTGGGGTTTCATGAGTGGGAGTCCTTGTAACAGAGACCCTGCAGAGGTCCCTCACCCATCCCTCCATGTGAGACACAATGAGAAGCCTGTAGTCAGGACACGACCTCTCACCTGACCACACCGCCCCCTGATCTCAGACTTCCAGCCTCCAGAACTGTGAGGAATAAATATCTGTTGTGTAGAAGCCGCTCCATTTGTGGTATTTTGTTACAGCAGCTCAAATGGTACCCTTCCTCCACAAAAACAAAATAAATAACCCAGACCCAGGTGGAGCATGTGGGTTTTCCCAAACTTGTAAGAATAAATCATCCCCATCTTATATCTATTTTCCCAGTAAATGGAGAATGATACATATATTCCAATTCATGGTATAAAGTTAGTATAATCTTTATCCAAAACTAGAGACAGTACAAGAAAAACATCACAGACTCATTTCATTTATGAACCTAGTTGTGAAAATCCTAAATAAAATATTAACTCATTAAGTCTAATTGTGTATTAAAGAAGTATTTATACCTGGAATGGTTCAATGCAGAAAATCTATTGATACAATTTATCCCCTTAGTGGACAAGGAGAAAAAGCATATATTTTCTCAATGGACATGAAAACTTTAAAAGACTATTCAACACTCTTTCCTAATTAAGTAAACAATCCTCATTAACTTACAGAAAATATGTTTATAACCTAAAAGAGGCAAGCTATCAGAAATGTACAGTTGGGATTTAAGAGAACATAAAAATTTTTGAATAAGTGAAGAGACATATCGTTCTTCTGAAAGAGCATCTTAATATTATAAAGATTTCAATTCTTCCTAAATAATATAATTTATTTCAATCACATTCAAAATTTAAAAAATTTTAAATTAGAATTGGCAAGCTGAATCTCAACTTTACATGTACAAGAAAGTGCAGAGGGATAGCTGTTCTGAAACATTTGGATCAGACAAGTAACAGATAGGAAGAAAATATTTAGCTAACAACCAACAGTATCCAGAATATTGAAGAGTGCCTACAACCATAGAACAATGCAAATAATGAAATAGAAAAATGGGCAAAATGAATAGGTGATTCACAGATAATGGCACACAGGTGGCTAATTAGGATACATAAAAATGTTCCTTCTCAAAAAACTGCAAATTCAAGTGAGTGATTTTTCAGCGGTTGTTAACTAAATTGTATTCTATCCACTTATCGAAAACTAGTAGCCCGGTGCACGAAATTCATGCACTGGGGTAGGGAGGGAGAAGGGGCCCCTCAGTCTGGCCTTCACCTCTTTAATCTACAAACAAAAATCTCCCTAGGTGACATCAATATCCAGCCAAGTCAACAACCACTACTTTAAACTCTTACTATCTTTTATTGAATGGGTACAAACCTATCATGACAGATGCCAGTGACATTTACTTATTTTAGTGTGTATTTACTTATTTTTAAACTGTCTGAGTTACAATAAGTACAACTAACCAGCATGATAAGCAAATATATATATACTAGTAGCCCGGTGCATGAAATTCGTGCACTGGGGTAGTGGGGGAAAGGGGCCCCTCAGTCTGGCCTTCACCCTCTCCAATCTGAGACCCCTCAGGGAATGTCCAACTATCTGTTTGTGCCCACACTTTTAACAGATAACAGCTCCATTGTTGTTCCTTTCTTATGCTTAAAACCATTGGAATTAGTAGGTATTCAAAGTGTGTATACATTTTGGGGGGACACCCTGTATGTCTCTAGTCAGTGGTGAAAGAAACCAACAGCAGATTTGAAACCCCCAGACGGGGAACCTTGCTCATTCCCCACATGTCTCCCCACTTCACTTTCCACCTTCATGGGCAGCAGGAGAATCAATGTTTCCTCTCATTAATTTGGAAAATCACATCCTGTCCCCCGCTGCCCGGCAGGAGTGCGCTAGGCCCCAAGCAAGCAAGGCTCAGTCAGGGCAGCCTTCGCTCATGGGTGCTGGCACCCAAAGTGCACATTCCTCCTCTACAGTCGCCCCGACTATCCCACTGTTTCACTGAGAGGATGGAATTCCTCTCTGCCTCTGGGCTCTTGATCTTGAACGCTGACCGAAGGCACCTCAGAGAGGGCCGCCCGCGCCCACCAGGTGTGTCTGTCTGCA
>NW_005371038.1:1898640-1906380 GCF_000412655.1 Myotis brandtii | reverse complement strand
CCCCAGCCCCTCCTTGAGCGGAGCCCAGGGCAGGCTGGGGGCCTGGGTCCAAACACTGCAGCTGCGGAGGCCCCGCCGCCCAGGCCGCACACAGGGGTCCCGGCTGGGGGCGTGGTTTAGGCGGCTTGTTCGCACCGCCAAGTCCCCCCCCCTCCGCCCAGGTCGCACACAGGGGTCCCGGCTGGGGGAGTGGTTTAGGTGGCTGTTTGAGCCGCCAAGCCCCCCACCCCCCACCCCGCCACTCAGGGCCGCACACTGGGGTCCTGGCTGGCGTTGGGGCTTAGGCGCCACGCGGGCCGGATGATAGCTCCAGCTGGCCCAACCTGCCTGCAGTATGCAAATTAGCCGCCATCTTGGCTGACAGTTAATTTGCATATACTCACTGATTAGCCAATGAAAAGGGTAGCGGTCGTACAATAATTACCATGTTTCTCTTTTATTAGTGTAGATGGTTGCTACACACAAGCAGTGAACTCCAAGACACATGGCTGAATGAGGAAAGCACGAAGAATATTATGTATAGAGTCGACGCATCTCCACACGCCAGTGCCCAGTCCAGTCACTGAGCTGGGTCCCCGGGGGCAGAGGGTGGGCCAGCACAGAGCCCCTTGCAGTTTGCTGAGGACACAGTGCACTCGTTGGAGCGAGGGCATGAGGATCTATGAATAGTTTTAAATGCCCTCGCCAAACTGCTGCGCCTTCTAGACAATGAAGGTGATTCTGCTTGTGTTGTTCCTCGAGGAAGCTCTTCAGCATTGAATATAGATGTTTCTTCTTGAAACACATCCCAGAACCACTCAGCTCTCGGGTTTACCCTTCTGGCTCCTCGAAGGCAAAGCTATATTAGGTTCCCAACGCCAAGGAGTGGCCCAGCGCTACATGTGATATTCTTCGTTTTCAACAAACTAAATGTGTTGCAGCCGATTTCCTGAATGCTTCTCCCAACTGCGAAAGCATGAAGTCGTCATCCATGCAACTGACATTCCCAGGTAGCAGCTTGACCCCTATGGGGGTGGAGGCTGAGGCCGCCCCACTGTGGTGAGATGAATTCTGGGAAACGCCGCCCTCCTCCGGGGCCTGGCTCTCACCTCAAGTGAGGGAATAAGAGCCACCTCCACGTAGGGATTGTCACGAAGCAATAAAATACATTTGAAACAGACACAAATAGACTTGATCCAGCAGTAATACTGATTGCAACAACTTGATTTCTCTGCTTCTAATTGCAGAATGGAATGACATTAGTTTTGAATGTGCATGCATGAATTTCCAGGCCACTTTAAGGCTTTTACCATTTGGCACTTTCTAGAGAAAAAAGAAGCTCTAGTAACGTGACAGGTTAGAGCCCTGACCAGACCCCACCAGGGTGTTATACGAAGAGGAGCAGACTCCCACGGAGACCGGCAGCTTCATCCTCAAGCAGGTCAAGTCCATTCTCTTCCTGACTCAGTCTCATCCACGCGCAAAGCTCTGAAGAGGAACAGTTTCTCTTTGCCCGAGGGCGTGGCTGGCGGGTCCTGGCACCTCCACCCGGTCCAGAGCTGGGAGCTACAGAGGGCTAGACCATGGGAGGCCGGGCTGGGAGCGGCACCACGCGGCGGAGGGCAAGGCCCTCCATTATGGTCAGCATATGAGGGCAGCCTTTATTGTTTGTTTTAAGCCAAGAAAACTGAAATGCCATTTTCCTTGTTGCTCAATTCAATTTTCATTTGATGATTCCACCCACTGTTCCCCTCAAAACCTAAGATCAAACTAAGAAACTTCTGGCTGTGTCCCTAGAGTTTGATGTTCTTTGCACAAACTGAGAAATGTACTACAGAGCCGCCCTTCGGGGGGAAGGGGTGGTAGCAAACCTATGCCAAACATCTTTACATGTGTGAACACCCTTAGATGCAGACGCCCATCCAGTTCAGCCGCTTCCCCCCCGACGCCTGCGGAGCTCAGCGGGTAGAGGCCAGAGGGGCGGCTGGGCGAGGCCTGGGGGGGACGAGTGGAGTCCGGCGCTGGGAGCTGAAATCCTGGGTGACAGTTTGCTCCTAGGCCTAGCTGACTTGGTCACTCAGCGTCCCCACCTCCACTCCCCCCTGCTCCCCTTCTCTCATGGTCCAAGGGGCCCTCTTAAGCTGCCCTTAAGCCTATAATCTAATTTGTTCTTCCTCCCAAATGGAATCCATTTCTCCCGGCTAAGCTGCGCTTTGTAGATTTACAGCAGCACCGGACCCACTTTATTTCCACTTAAAGGGCTGCCTGTCCCACACACTCCCTCCCGGGAACTTGTCCTCATGTAGAGGCTCTCTGCTCCACGTTGTAGTTAAAGGGAACTCAGAGCCTCCTCCCGGCTGGCAGCCAGCCACCAGGTGGCCCGCAGGGCTCTCCGGCCCTCGCAGCTCCGTTCCAGGCCTGGTGATGTTCCCCTCGAAGCTCTTTTCCAGGCCTGGTGATGTTCCCCTCGAAGCTCCGTTCCAGGCCTGGTGATGTTGCCCTTGCAGCTCTGTTCCAGGCTTGGTGATGTTCCCCTTGCAGCTCTGTTCCAGGCCTGGTGATGTTCCCCTCGCAGCTCCGTTCCAGGCCTGGTGATGTTCCCCTCGCAGCTCTGTTCCAGGCCTGGTGATGTTCCAGGCGCGGCCGCAGCCAGCGGGCATCTGGCTGTACAAGTGCGCGTCTCCACCCTCCCGACAGCCCAGAGGACCTCCACATAGAAGAGCGGTGGGAACTGAGATGAGCAGCAGCAGCTCCCGCAGGGGCTGCCGTTCTTCTGTGCAGGGAGAGCATGTGGGTCCTTCAGAGAGCTCGCCAGCAATGGCCAGGGGAATCCTCAATCCACTCAGCCGCGGCGGGGGGCGGGGGGGGGGGTCTGAGTCAGACCGCGGCCACCATTGGGCCCAGGGCTGCAGCCCTGGGGCGAGAGGCAGAGCTGCGCCGTGTGCTGTGATACACTCTCCCCAGCTGCAGAGAAGCCCAGGAGTGCATGGGAGAGGCACCCAGCCCACGGGAAGCCCAGGAGTGCATGGGAGAGGCACCCAGCCCATGGGAAGCCCAGGAGTGCATGGGAGAGGAACCCAGCCCATGGGAAGCCCAGGAATGCATGGGAGAGGCACCCAGACCACGGGAAGCCCAGGAGTGCATGGGAGAGGCACCCAGCCCACGGGAAGCCCAGGAGCGCATGGGAGAGGCACCCAGCCCACGGGAAGCCCAGGAGCGCATTGGCAAGGCATCTGCCAGCTTCCTTCCCAGAGACTGAGCCCAAGGCCGGTGCTGCTCGGAGTCTCACTCCTGACCGAGCCCCTGGCACCTGTCAGCCAAGCCACGAGGACACCCAGCTGCAGGGCTGCTCTCCGACCTGTATACGGAAAACTTCAAACGTGCAGAAGAGTTCAAGGAGTTGTGTAGGGACCACCAATATCCTCAGCACCAGATTATGCAATTCACATTTTGTTGTCATGCTTTATCACATGCCAGTCCGTCTGTCCATCCATCCATCCATCCATCCATCCATCCATCCATCCATCCATCCATCCATCCATCCATCCATCCATCCATCCATCCATCCATCCATCCATCCATCCATCCATCCATCCATCCATCCATCCATCCATCCATCCATCCATCCATCCATCCATCCATCCATCCATCCATCCATCCATCCATCCATCCATCCATCCATCCATCCATCCATCCATCCATCCATCCATCCATCCATCCATCCATCCATCCATCCATCCATCCATCCATCCATCCATCCATCCATCCATCCATCCATCCATCCATCCATCCATCCATCCATCCATCCATCCATCCATCCATCCATCCATCCATCCATCCATCCATCCATCCATCCATCCATCCATCCATCCATCCATCCATCCATCCATCCATCCATCCATCCATCCATCCATCCATCCATCCATCCATCCATCCATCCATCCATCCATCCATCCATCCATCCATCCATCGAAGCTCTACAACTGGAAGGAAAGAAAGAAGAGCATTAAGACTGAGTAGGTTGTGCAGAGGCTCCAAGAACGGAGGTACGGAGTCGTGCGCCAGGCAGGCTGCAACTGGATGTGCGGTTTTTTTCAATCAGAAGGGGATGCGGACTCTCAAATCCACTGAGCGTGTTTGGGGCGGGATCCTATGGTCCCAGACCCCTATGGGGAGAAGCGGGATGCCTTTGCAACGACCCGGAGAGCGAGAGTGGCCGTCTTGCAGAACTGCTCGCCGGCACTCGGGGACCCGAGTCGCTGAGTTGCGGAGAGGCAAGTAGAAGAGGAGATGCCATTGCCCTTGGTCCCGCCCTGGTGATTCCCAGGGACCCCGCCCTACTCAAATTACATCCTCAACCAAGCTGTGCTAGTGACACAAAGAGAACCACTGACACTTTTGCAGCCCAGCCCAGCAGAATGCAGATTTCAACTCCTTGCATACATAAGGGACACAATAAAGAAGCAGAATCAGGTTCGGAGGAAGCCGGAGCCGGACACGGCTGGGCCGGCGACGTGGAACCGCCGTACCAGCAAACACACAGGCAGGGCCACCAGATCCAGTCTCACATGGGATGCTGGGAGACGGCAGACAGGCAGTCTGTGCACTTGGTAGAAAACGAAATCCAAGCAAGCATATCAGATATTCAGCCACCAGGAACGCCTGGAGATTTTGTCCAGCAAGGAGCTGCCCAACAAAGGACAGAATGCCAAACTTTGTGTTGCTGAGACGGCCCCCATGAGGCCGAGGCAGCCCCCGAGAGGCTGGGATGGCCCTGGTGAGGCTGAGGTGGCCCCGACAAGGCTGGGATGGCCCCGGTGGGGGTGGGATGGCCCCGGTAGGGTTGAGACACCCCAGTGAGGTTGAAACAGCCCCGGTGAGGTTGAAACAGGCCCAGTGAGGCTGAAATGGCCCTGGTGAGGTTGAGACGGCCCCGGTGAGGTTGAATCGGCCCCGGTGAGGTCGAGATGGCCCCGATGAGGTTGAATCGGCCCTGGTGAGGTTGAAACAGCCCCAGTGAGGCTGAAACGCACAGGTTGAGATGACCTCTGTGAGGTTGAGATGGCCCATGTGAGGCTGAGACAGCCCCGGTGAGGCTGGGACAGCCCCGGTGAGGCTGAGACAGCCCCGTTGAGGTTGAGATGGCCCCGGTGAAATTGAATCGGCACTGGTGAGGTAGAGACAGCCCCGATGAGGTCAAGACGGCCCCAGTGAGGTTAAAACGGCCCCGGTGAGGCTGAATCGGCCCCGGTGAGGATGGGACGGCCCCGGTGAGCCTGCAACGGCCGTGGTGGGGTTGAAACGACCCTGGTGAGGTTGAAACGGCCCCTGTGAGGTTGAGGTGGCCCTTGTGAGGCTGAAACAGCCCCCGTGAGGCTGGGACGGCCCCTGTGAGACTGAGACGGCCCCTGGGAAGCTGAGAAAAATACCACATGAACTCACTCATTTATGGATAATAAGAAACATTATAGACTGATGAACAAAAATGGATACAGAGGCAGAGCAGCACTGAGCAGAATGTCAAACTACAGTGGGAACCCTGGGGAGGGTTGGGGGGAGTAGGAGATCATCCAAAGGACTTATATGCATGCATATGAGAATAACTAATGGACACAAGATACTGGGGAGTGGGGGAAGCTGGGAGAATGTCAAGGGGGAGAAAAAAGGAGACATGTGTAATACTCTTTGTAATACTTTAAGAAATAAAAATAAATAAATAAATAAATAAATAAATATGGAACTGCCATTTGACCCAGCAATCCCACTTCTAGTAATATATCCCAAGAAAACAGAAACACCAATCAGAAAGGACATATGCACCCCTATGTTCACAGCAGCACAGTTTATAATAGCTAAGATCTGGGAACAGCCCAAGTGCCCATCAGTAGATGAGTGGATAAAAAAGCTGTGGTACATTTACACCGTGGAATACTATGCAGCTGTAAAAAAGAAGGATCTCTTACCCTTTGAGACAGCATGGAGGGACCTGGAGAGTATTATTCTAAGTGAAATAAGCCAGTCAGAGAAAGACAAGTATCACATGATCTCACTCATATGTGGAATCTAATGAACAAAATAAACTGACAAACAAAATAGGTCCAGAGGCATGAATGCATGGAACAGGCTGACAGATCTCAGAGGGGAGGGATGCGGGGAGGATGGCAAGAGATTAACCAAAGGGAAAATCTATCTATCTATCTATCTATCTATCTATCTATCTATCTATCTATCTGGCTCATGGACACAGACAATAGTGTGATGAAGGCCTGGAATGGGTGCTGTTGGGTGGAGGGGGTCAAGGGGAATCTATAATGCTGTCCTCCCAATTAAAAAAAAAAGATGAGCATTGTTGCATTATCTAGGGAGGTCACGGGGACTTCCATGTCAGCAGAGCAGGGGAACTGCTTGTCCTGAGCTATAGCCCTGCCCAGAGCCGTGGCCTGTGCTCTCCTGTGTTGGCCTGAGAGTCCAGCCCCACGCGTACTGCCTCTAGTTCAGACAGCTGTGCTTCACAGACGTGCAAGCTGCCCTGCTGCCCGCAGGTGCGTCTGGAGTGTGGCGGCCGCAGAACGCACGACAGAACTCAATGTTTGGTAAATAACACTGAACAAGCCACCCTGAGACCTGCATTTGAGTTACCAAAGCTGCAGAAGGGCGCGGAGTTAGCCACCCCCCAGTTTTTTCTCTTTGGGATATTGATTGTTTTAAGCTGGTCATTTTTAAGAAACAAAAGACTCAGGAAGAAACTTTGACCTTCCCCTGAACTGCTAAAGAATTAAGACAGATCACCTGCTCCGGAAAGGGAGCTGTTGTAGTAACTAGAGTTGGTCCTGAGCGACTAGTAAGTGCACGAGACAGGGAGGGACCTCACAGGCCCTTGGTCCAAGTCCCCTCCGTGTCCATGTCCCCTCGCTGGGGCAGCAAACGTTTGTTTACCAAACGCGCTTCTCCATCTCAGTGTGAATTGTCTTCTTCCTCTTTCAAGTCTCAGATCACTGCCCCCTTCTCCGAAGCTCAGGCTGCGAACTGAGCTGCTGTCTGATTCGTCCTTGGCCCCACGTTCTCGTGGCACCTGCCCATACACACATCATTAAGTGCATTGCTTCCTCCTGTTAATCTGTCTGCTGTCATTCATTATTCTACCGGCCGTCAGAACTAAGGCGAGAAAGAGGAGATTTCCCTCCCCACAAGATCCTACACCTACATCCATGCAGGAGTGGTTGCATGTATATTAAAGTTCCAGGGAGTATTAAATTGCATTTAAGAATTAAACATTTTGGGAACAAATGTTTATAAGCAATAATATACTTTTCCTTCCCTTCTTAAAACGTTTTCTGAAAACAACTTGACCTTTTGTTGTTGTTGTTAATCCTCACCCAAGGGTACTTTTCCATTGATTTTTAGAGAGAGTGGAAGGGAGGGAGGGAGGGAGGGGACAGAGAGAGAAACATTGTTGAAACAGACACATCGATTGGTTGCCTCCCCCACATGCCCCGACCAGGGCTGGGGATCAAGCCTACAACTGAGGTACATGTCCTTGACCAGAATTGAACCCAGGACTCTTCAGTCCTTGGGCCGATGCTCTAATCACTTACCCAAACTGGCTAGGGTACAACTTGACCTTTTAAAAAATGATTTAAATAATTTCCCAAAGAGAGGAGCCGGATGAACTTTACATCCCGCGGTTCAGGGGCCTGGGAAACCCATAGAGGTGATGCACCAGGGAATTCTCAAAGATGCCTGTGCTCTCTGCTGGACTCT